>NW_024059630.1:208964-258964 GCF_016432855.1 Salvelinus namaycush | reverse complement strand
CTAGTGGTCAACATACTATCGAACATAACGTTTAGGACCGAGGCTTCGACTTGTCCTACTAGTGGTCACATACTATCACATAACATTTAGGACCGAAGCCTTGCAGACTTCGTCCTAACTAGTGGTCAACATACTATCAACAGTAAGCATGTAGGACCTGGACTTGCAGAACTTCCTCATAACTAGTGGCAACATACATATCAACATACATTTAGGACCTGAGGACTTGCAGACTTGTCCTAACTAGTGGTCGAACATACTATCAACATAACATTTAAGGACCGAGACTTGCAGACTTCCTCCTAACTAGTGGGTCAACATACTATCAACATAACATTTACGGACCGAGACATTGCAGACTTCGTCCTAACTAGTGGTCAACATACTATCAACATAACATTTAGTGACTGAGACTTGCAGACCTTCGTCCTAACCTAGTGTTCAACATACTATCAACATAACAGTTAAGGACTGAGACTTGCAGACTTCCTCCTAACTAGTGTCAGCATACTATCACATAACATTTAGGACCGAGACTTGCAGACTTCCTCCTAACTAGTGGTCACATAGCTATCACCATAACCTTTAGGGACCGAGACTTGCAGACTTCGTCCTAACTAGGTGGTCAACATACTATCAACATAACATTTAGGACCTGAGACTTGCAGACTTGTCCTAACTAGTGGTCAACATACTATCAACATAACATTTAGGACCGAGACTTGCAGACTTGTCCTAACTAGTGGTCAACATACTATCAACATAACATTTAGGACCGAGACTTGCAGACTCCTCCTAACTAGTGGTCAACATACTATCAACATAACATTTAGGACCGAGACTTGCAGACTTGTCCTAACTAGTGGTCAACATACTATCAACATAACATTTAGGACCGAGACTTGCAGACTGCTCCTAACTAGTGGTCAACATACTATCAACATAACATTTAGGACCGAGACTTGCAGACTTGTCCTAACTAGTGGTCAACATACTATCAACATAACATTTAGGACCGAGACTTGCAGACTTGTCCTAACTAGTGGTCAACATACTATCAACATAACATTTAGGACCGAGACTTGCAGACTTGTCCTAACTAGTGGTCAACATACTATCAACATAACATTTAGGACCGAGACTTGCAGACTTGTCCTAACTAGTGGTCAACATACTATCAACATAACATTTAGGACCGAGACTTGCAGACTTGTCCTAACTAGTGGTCAACATACTATCAACATAACATTTAGGACCGAGACTTGCAGACTCCTCCTAACTAGTGGTCAACATACTATCAACATAACATTTAGGACCGAGACTTGCAGACTTGTCCTAACTAGTGGTCAACATACTATCAACATAACATTTAGGACTGAGACTTGCAGACTTGTCCTAACTAGTGGTCAACATACTATCAACATAACATTTAGGACTGAGACTTGCAGACTTGTCCTAACTAGTGGTCAACATACTATCAACATAACATTTAGGACCGAGACTTGCAGACTTGTCCTAACTAGTGGTCAACATACTATCAACATAACATTTAGGACCGAGACTTGCAGACTCCTCCTAACTAGTGGTCAACATACTATCAACATAACATTTAGGACCGAGACTTGCAGACTCCTCCTAACTAGTGGTCAACATACTATCAACATAACATTTAGGACCGAGACTTGCAGACTTGTCCTAACTAGTGGTCAACATACTATCAACATAACATTTAGGACCGAGACTTGCAGACTTGTCCTAACTAGTGGTCAACATACTATCAACATAACATTTAGGACCGAGACTTGCAGACTTGTCCTAACTAGTGGTCAACATACTATCAACATAACATTTAGGACCGAGACTTGCAGACTCCTCCTAACTAGTGGTCAACATACTATCAACATAACATTTAGGACCGAGACTTGCAGACGTGTCCTAACTAGTGGTCAACATACTATCAACATAACATTTAGGACCTGAGACTTGCAGACTTGTCCTAACTAGTGGTCAACATACTATCAACATAACATTTAGGACCTGAGACTTGCAGACTTGTCCTAACTAGTGGTCAACATACTATCAACATAACATTTAGGACCGAGACTTGCAGACTTGTCCTAACTAGTGGTCAACATACTATCAACATAACATTTAGGACCGAGACTTGCAGACTCCTTCCTAACTAGTGGTCAACATACTATCAACATAACATTTAGGACCGAGACTTGCAGACTCCTCCTAACTAGTGGTCAACATACTATCAACATAACATTTAGGACCGAGACTTGCAGACTTGTCCTAACTAGTGGTCAACATACTATCAACATAACATTTAGGACCGAGACTTGCAGACTCCTCCTAACTAGTGGTCAACATACTATCAACATAACATTTAGGACCGAGACTTGCAGACTTGTCCTAACTAGTGGTCAACATACTATCAACATAACATTTAGGACCGAGACTTGCAGACTTGTCCTAACTAGTGGTCAACATACTATCAACATAACATTTAGGACCGAGACTTGCAGACTTGTCCTAACTAGTGGTCAACATACTATCAACATAACATTTAGGACCGAGACTTGCAGACTTGTCCTAACTAGTGGTCAACATACTATCAACATAACATTTAGGACCGAGACTTGCAGACTTGTCCTAACTAGTGGTCAACATACTATCAACATAACATTTAGGACCGAGACTTGCAGACTCCTCCTAACTAGTGGTCAACATACTATCAACATAACATTTAGGACCGAGACTTGCAGACTTGTCCTAACTAGTGGTCAACATACTATCAACATAACATTTAGGACCGAGACTTGCAGACTTGTCCTAACTAGTGGTCAACATACTATCAACATAACATTTAGGACCGAGACTTGCAGACTCCTCCTAACTAGTGGTCAACATACTATCAACATAACATTTAGGACCGAGACTTGCAGACTTGTCCTAACTTAGTGGTCAACATACTATCAACATAACATTTAGGACCGAGACTTGCAGACTCCTCCTAACTAGTGGTCAACATACTATCAACATAACATTTAGGACCGAGACTTGCAGACTTGTCCTAACTAGTGGTCAACATACTATCAACATAACATTTAGGACCGAGACTTGCAGACTCCTCCTAACTAGTGGTCAACATACTATCAACATAACATTTAGGACCGAGACTTGCAGACGTGTCCTAACTAGTGGTCAACATACTATCAACATAACATTTAGGACTGAGACTTGCAGACTTGTCCTAACTAGTGGTCAACATACTATCAACATAACATTTAGGACTGAGACTTGCAGACTTGTCCTAACTAGTGGTCAACATACTATCAACATAACATTTAGGACCGAGACTTGCAGACTTGTCCTAACTAGTGGTCAACATACTATCAACATAACATTTATGACTGAGACTTGCAGACTTGTCCTAACTAGTGGTCAACATACTATCAACATAACATTTAGGACTGAGACTTGCAGACTTGTCCTAACTAGTGGTCAACATACTATCAACATAACATTTAGGACCGAGACTTGCAGACTCCTCCTAACTAGTGGTCAACATACTATCAACATAACATTTAGGACCGAGACTTGCAGACTTGTCCTAACTAGTGGTCAACATACTATCAACATAACATTTAGGACCGAGACTTGCAGACTTGTCCTAACTAGTGGTCAACATACTATCAACATAACATTTAGGACCGAGACTTGCAGACTCCTCCTAACTAGTGGTCAACATACTATCAACATAACATTTAGGACCGAGACTTGCAGACTTGTCCTAACTAGTGGTCAACATACTATCAACATAACATTTAGGACTGAGACTTGCAGACTTGTCCTAACTAGTGGTCAACATACTATCAACATAACATTTAGGACTGAGACTTGCAGACTTGTCCTAACTAGTGGTCAACATACTATCAACATAACATTTAGGACCGAGACTTGCAGACTTGTCCTAACTAGTGGTCAACATACTATCAACATAACATTTAGGACCGAGACTTGCAGACTCCTCCTAACTAGTGGTCAACATACTATCAACATAACATTTAGGACCGAGACTTGCAGACTCCTCCTAACTAGTGGTCAACATACTATCAACATAACATTTAGGACCGAGACTTGCAGACTCCTCCTAACTAGTGGTCAACATACTATCAACATAACATTTAGGACCGAGACTTGCAGACTTGTCCTAACTAGTGGTCAACATACTATCAACATAACATTTAGGACCGAGACTTGCAGACTCCTCCTAACTAGTGGTCAACATACTATCAACATAACATTTAGGACTGAGACTTGCAGACTTGTCCTAACTAGTGGTCAACATACTATCAACATAACATTTAGGACCGAGACTTGCAGACTTGTCCTAACTAGTGGTCAACATACTATCAACATAACATTTAGGACCGAGACTTGCAGACTCCTCCTAACTAGTGGTCAACATACTATCAACATAACATTTAGGACCGAGACTTGCAGACTTGTCCTAACTAGTGGTCAACATACTATCAACATAACATTTAGGACCGAGACTTGCAGACTCCTCCTAACTAGTGGTCAACATACTATCAACATAACATTTAGGACCGAGACTTGCAGACTTGTCCTAACTAGTGGTCAACATACTATCAACATAACATTTAGGACCGAGACTTGCAGACTTGTCCTAACTAGTGGTCAACATACTATCAACATAACATTTAGGACCGAGACTTGCAGACTCCTCCTAACTAGTGGTCAACATACTATCAACATAACATTTAGGACCGAGACTTGCAGACTTGTCCTAACTAGTGGTCAACATACTATCAACATAACATTTATGACTGAGACTTGCAGACTTGTCCTAACTAGTGGTCAACATACTATCAACATAACATTTAGGACTGAGACTTGCAGACTTGTCCTAACTAGTGGTCAACATACTATCAACATAACATTTAGGACCGAGACTTGCAGACTCCTCCTAACTAGTGGTCAACATACTATCAACATAACATTTAGGACCGAGACTTGCAGACTTGTCCTAACTAGTGGTCAACATACTATCAACATAACATTTAGGACCGAGACTTGCAGACTTGTCCTAACTAGTGGTCAACATACTATCAACATAACATTTAGGACCGAGACTTGCAGACTCCTCCTAACTAGTGGTCAACATACTATCAACATAACATTTAGGACCGAGACTTGCAGACGTGTCCTAACTAGTGGTCAACATACTATCAACATAACATTTAGGACTGAGACTTGCAGACTTGTCCTAACTAGTGGTCAACATACTATCAACATAACATTTAGGACTGAGACTTGCAGACTTGTCCTAACTAGTGGTCAACATACTATCAACATAACATTTAGGACCGAGACTTGCAGACTTGTCCTAACTAGTGGTCAACATACTATCAACATAACATTTAGGACCGAGACTTGCAGACTCCTCCTAACTAGTGGTCAACATACTATCAACATAACATTTAGGACCGAGACTTGCAGACTCCTCCTAACTAGTGGTCAACATACTATCAACATAACATTTAGGACCGAGACTTGCAGACTTGTCCTAACTAGTGGTCAACATACTATCAACATAACATTTAGGACCGAGACTTGCAGACTTGTCCTAACTAGTGGTCAACATACTATCAACATAACATTTAGGACCGAGACTTGCAGACTTGTCCTAACTAGTGGTCAACATACTATCAACATAACATTTAGGACCGAGACTTGCAGACTCCTCCTAACTAGTGGTCAACATACTATCAACATAACATTTAGGACCGAGACTTGCAGACGTGTCCTAACTAGTGGTCAACATACTATCAACATAACATTTAGGACTGAGACTTGCAGACTTGTCCTAACTAGTGGTCAACATACTATCAACATAACATTTAGGACTGAGACTTGCAGACTTGTCCTAACTAGTGGTCAACATACTATCAACATAACATTTAGGACCGAGACTTGCAGACTTGTCCTAACTAGTGGTCAACATACTATCAACATAACATTTAGGACCGAGACTTGCAGACTCCTCCTAACTAGTGGTCAACATACTATCAACATAACATTTAGGACCGAGACTTGCAGACTCCTCCTAACTAGTGGTCAACATACTATCAACATAACATTTAGGACCGAGACTTGCAGACTTGTCCTAACTAGTGGTCAACATACTATCAACATAACATTTAGGACCGAGACTTGCAGACTCCTCCTAACTAGTGGTCAACATACTATCAACATAACATTTAGGACCGAGACTTGCAGACTTGTCCTAACTAGTGGTCAACATACTATCAACATAACATTTAGGACCGAGACTTGCAGACTTGTCCTAACTAGTGGTCAACATACTATCAACATAACATTTAGGACCGAGACTTGCAGACTTGTCCTAACTAGTGGTCAACATACTATCAACATAACATTTAGGACCGAGACTTGCAGACTTGTCCTAACTAGTGGTCAACATACTATCAACATAACATTTAGGACCGAGACTTGCAGACTCCTCCTAACTAGTGGTCAACATACTATCAACATAACATTTAGGACTGAGACTTGCAGACTTGTCCTAACTAGTGGTCAACATACTATCAACATAACATTTAGGACCGAGACTTGCAGACTTGTCCTAACTAGTGGTCAACATACTATCAACATAACATTTAGGACCGAGACTTGCAGACTCCTCCTAACTAGTGGTCAACATACTATCAACATAACATTTAGGACCGAGACTTGCAGACTTGTCCTAACTTGTGGTCAACATACTATCAACATAACATTTAGGACCGAGACTTGCAGACTCCTCCTAACTAGTGGTCAACATACTATCAACATAACATTTAGGACCGAGACTTGCAGACTTGTCCTAACTAGTGGTCAACATACTATCAACATAACATTTAGGACCGAGACTTGCAGACTCCTCCTAACTAGTGGTCAACATACTATCAACATAACATTTAGGACCGAGACTTGCAGACGTGTCCTAACTAGTGGTCAACATACTATCAACATAACATTTAGGACTGAGACTTGCAGACTTGTCCTAACTAGTGGTCAACATACTATCAACATAACATTTAGGACTGAGACTTGCAGACTTGTCCTAACTAGTGGTCAACATACTATCAACATAACATTTAGGACCGAGACTTGCAGACTTGTCCTAACTAGTGGTCAACATACTATCAACATAACATTTAGGACCGAGACTTGCAGACTCCTCCTAACTAGTGGTCAACATACTATCAACATAACATTTAGGACCGAGACTTGCAGACTCCTCCTAACTAGTGGTCAACATACTATCAACATAACATTTAGGACCGAGACTTGCAGACTTGTCCTAACTAGTGGTCAACATACTATCAACATAACATTTAGGACCGAGACTTGCAGACTTGTCCTAACTAGTGGTCAACATACTATCAACATAACATTTAGGACCGAGACTTGCAGACTTGTCCTAACTAGTGGTCAACATACTATCAACATAACATTTAGGACCGAGACTTGCAGACTCCTCCTAACTAGTGGTCAACATACTATCAACATAACATTTAGGACCGAGACTTGCAGACGTGTCCTAACTAGTGGTCAACATACTATCAACATAACATTTAGGACTGAGACTTGCAGACTTGTCCTAACTAGTGGTCAACATACTATCAACATAACATTTAGGACTGAGACTTGCAGACTTGTCCTAACTAGTGGTCAACATACTATCAACATAACATTTAGGACCGAGACTTGCAGACTTGTCCTAACTAGTGGTCAACATACTATCAACATAACATTTAGGACCGAGACTTGCAGACTCCTCCTAACTAGTGGTCAACATACTATCAACATAACATTTAGGACCGAGACTTGCAGACTCCTCCTAACTAGTGGTCAACATACTATCAACATAACATTTAGGACCGAGACTTGCAGACTTGTCCTAACTAGTGGTCAACATACTATCAACATAACATTTAGGACCGAGACTTGCAGACTCCTCCTAACTAGTGGTCAACATACTATCAACATAACATTTAGGACCGAGACTTGCAGACTTGTCCTAACTAGTGGTCAACATACTATCAACATAACATTTAGGACCGAGACTTGCAGACTTGTCCTAACTAGTGGTCAACATACTATCAACATAACATTTAGGACCGAGACTTGCAGACTTGTCCTAACTAGTGGTCAACATACTATCAACATAACATTTAGGACCGAGACTTGCAGACTTGTCCTAACTAGTGGTCAACATACTATCAACATAACATTTAGGACCGAGACTTGCAGACTTGTCCTAACTAGTGGTCAACATACTATCAACATAACATTTAGGACCGAGACTTGCAGACTTGTCCTAACTAGTGGTCAACATACTATCAACATAACATTTAGGACCGAGACTTGCAGACTCCTCCTAACTAGTGGTCAACATACTATCAACATAACATTTAGGACTGAGACTTGCAGACTTGTCCTAACTAGTGGTCAACATACTATCAACATAACATTTAGGACCGAGACTTGCAGACTTGTCCTAACTAGTGGTCAACATACTATCAACATAACATTTAGGACCGAGACTTGCAGACTCCTCCTAACTAGTGGTCAACATACTATCAACATAACATTTAGGACCGAGACTTGCAGACTTGTCCTAACTTGTGGTCAACATACTATCAACATAACATTTAGGACCGAGACTTGCAGACTCCTCCTAACTAGTGGTCAACATACTATCAACATAACATTTAGGACCGAGACTTGCAGACTTGTCCTAACTAGTGGTCAACATACTATCAACATAACATTTAGGACCGAGACTTGCAGACTCCTCCTAACTAGTGGTCAACATACTATCAACATAACATTTAGGACCGAGACTTGCAGACGTGTCCTAACTAGTGGTCAACATACTATCAACATAACATTTAGGACTGAGACTTGCAGACTTGTCCTAACTAGTGGTCAACATACTATCAACATAACATTTAGGACTGAGACTTGCAGACTTGTCCTAACTAGTGGTCAACATACTATCAACATAACATTTAGGACCGAGACTTGCAGACTTGTCCTAACTAGTGGTCAACATACTATCAACATAACATTTAGGACCGAGACTTGCAGACTCCTCCTAACTAGTGGTCAACATACTATCAACATAACATTTAGGACCGAGACTTGCAGACTCCTCCTAACTAGTGGTCAACATACTATCAACATAACATTTAGGACCGAGACTTGCAGACTTGTCCTAACTAGTGGTCAACATACTATCAACATAACATTTAGGACCGAGACTTGCAGACTTGTCCTAACTAGTGGTCAACATACTATCAACATAACATTTAGGACCGAGACTTGCAGACTTGTCCTAACTAGTGGTCAACATACTATCAACATAACATTTAGGACCGAGACTTGCAGACTCCTCCTAACTAGTGGTCAACATACTATCAACATAACATTTAGGACCGAGACTTGCAGACGTGTCCTAACTAGTGGTCAACATACTATCAACATAACATTTAGGACTGAGACTTGCAGACTTGTCCTAACTAGTGGTCAACATACTATCAACATAACATTTAGGACTGAGACTTGCAGACTTGTCCTAACTAGTGGTCAACATACTATCAACATAACATTTAGGACCGAGACTTGCAGACTAGTCCTAACTAGTGGTCAACATACTATCAACATAACATTTAGGACCGAGACTTGCAGACTCCTCCTAACTAGTGGTCAACATACTATCAACATAACATTTAGGACCGAGACTTGCAGACTCCTCCTAACTAGTGGTCAACATACTATCAACATAACATTTAGGACCGAGACTTGCAGACTTGTCCTAACTAGTGGTCAACATACTATCAACATAACATTTAGGACCGAGACTTGCAGACTCCTCCTAACTAGTGGTCAACATACTATCAACATAACATTTAGGACCGAGACTTGCAGACTTGTCCTAACTAGTGGTCAACATACTATCAACATAACATTTAGGACCGAGACTTGCAGACTTGTCCTAACTAGTGGTCAACATACTATCAACATAACATTTAGGACCGAGACTTGCAGACTTGTCCTAACTAGTGGTCAACATACTATCAACATAACATTTAGGACCGAGACTTGCAGACTTGTCCTAACTAGTGGTCAACATACTATCAACATAACATTTAGGACCGAGACTTGCAGACTCCTCCTAACTAGTGGTCAACATACTATCAACATAACATTTAGGACTGAGACTTGCAGACTTGTCCTAACTAGTGGTCAACATACTATCAACATAACATTTAGGACCGAGACTTGCAGACTTGTCCTAACTAGTGGTCAACATACTATCAACATAACATTTAGGACCGAGACTTGCAGACTCCTCCTAACTAGTGGTCAACATACTATCAACATAACATTTAGGACCGAGACTTGCAGACTTGTCCTAACTTGTGGTCAACATACTATCAACATAACATTTAGGACCGAGACTTGCAGACTCCTCCTAACTAGTGGTCAACATACTATCAACATAACATTTAGGACCGAGACTTGCAGACTTGTCCTAACTAGTGGTCAACATACTATCAACATAACATTTAGGACTGAGACTTGCAGACTTGTCCTAACTAGTGGTCAACATACTATCAACATAACATTTAGGACCGAGACTTGCAGACTTGTCCTAACTAGTGGTCAACATACTATCAACATAACATTTAGGACCGAGACTTGCAGACTTGTCCTAACTAGTGGTCAACATACTATCAACATAACATTTAGGACTGAGACTTGCAGACTTGTCCTAACTAGTGGTCAACATACTATCAACATAACATTTAGGACCGAGACTTGCAGACTTGTCCTAACTAGTGGTCAACATACTATCAACATAACATTTAGGACTGAGACTTGCAGACTCCTCCTAACTAGTGGTCAACATACTATCAACATAACATTTAGGACCGAGACTTGCAGACTTGTCCTAACTAGTGGTCAACATACTATCAACATAACATTTAGGACCGAGACTTGCAGACTTGTCCTAACTAGTGGTCAACATACTATCAATATAACATTTAGGACCGAGACTTGCAGACTTGTCCTAACTAGTGGTCAACATACTATCAACATAACATTTAGGACCGAGACTTGCAGACTTGTCCTAACTAGTGGTCAACATACTATCAACATAACATTTAGGACCGAGACTTGCAGACTCCTCCTAACTAGTGGTCAACATACTATCAACATAACATTTAGGACCGAGACTTGCAGACTTGTCCTAACAAGTGGTCAACATACTATCAACATAACATTTAGGACTGAGACTTGCAGACTTGTCCTAACTAGTGGTCAACATACTATCAACATAACATTTAGGACTGAGACTTGCAGACTTGTCCTAACTAGTGGTCAACATACTATCAACATAACATTTAGGACCGAGACTTGCAGACTTGTCCTAACTAGTGGTCAACATACTATCAACAACACAACAGGTGTAGGAGAGGCCCAGTGGCCCACAGAGGGGAAGTACAACTGAACATAAATCACTTCTTCATTCATCCACCACATGGACATGGCCACATGGACATGGCATAGCAATGCCTATATACAGCCAGCACAGGCGAAACACAGTTTCTCTGGAACCCCCCCCCCCCCCACAAGGTCGGAGTTCACTTTAGCTCATGGATAAATGTTTAGTGGGAGGCCTACACCATAAGAAATGTGCGTAAAACCAGTCTATTAATGCCAAATAATACAGTCAGTCCACCCTCAAAACTAGGGATTGCTTCATTATGCAGTGTAGCCTAGTATCTATAGGGACAGTATATACCGTATTTAGCTGCTTTTTAGCTGTTATTCATAAACTTTTTATAAAAATTACATCAAATAGCCTAACAATGTGGAAAAAAGTAGTCGGCTTGAGGATTAATTCAGCCACTATTTAGCCTATTGTTGAACTAAGTGGGTTTTGTCTGGCTAATAGCTTACACAAATGGGCTGTAATATTCAAGGTAAATTAAATAAAATCCAACTTGAGAGACTCCCCTGGTCTGAAGTCCTCCTTGCACCTTCTCTCTCTGTGTCTCTTGTTCTCTTTCTTTCTCTTAGAAAATATTCTCCCTGTGTCTGTGCTTGTGTCTCTCTTTTTGTTCTATGTAGAGGCCTATAGTTGCTACAGTATTTGCGACTGTCGCTTTGCTTTTTTATGTGCACATTTTTTCACCACGGCCTCTAGGTCCAGGTTGCGGGCCCAACTGTTTCTATACTGAGTATTGCCAACCCAGACAGTCTTTCCTGTGACATATGTCCATTAAGCTGCACACAATTTAAACAGTCTTGAATGATGTATGCCAAGGTATACCTGAGATAAGGCACTGTTGAGTTTGCAACCCCACAACTCAAATGCCGGTTCACCAGTATGAACGAAATAGCAAACAGCTTTTTTTGTTCAAGCCCTCAAGAACTGTTGGCAGCTAAAGATGATCATCTGTTTGCTGTTAAGTATCCAGACGACCTGTCCCCCAGAGCTTTCAATAGGCTACAGTTAATCTCTTTCTGTAACCTGTTGAGGCCGGCAATTAAGGAGAATGAGAGGCTAAATTAAAGATGTTGCAGAACTGCTGTATTTGAAGAACAAATCTTCTGCCCAGTTCCCCTGATGTTGCTATGGCAATCAATATGTTTTTACCATCCCTGTAAAACTGTCGCTTTTGCGGAGATCGTTTTCAAAACTAAAACTCATAAAAAAAACTCCCTATGAAGCATTAGGCTCTCGGTCTCATATGTGTTTTTGAACAACTTAGTAAGCTCCACTCATTGCACTGGCGCCTTCGTAGCTGTTACCACAGCATCTGTTGTTCACTGATATCCCAGTCTGGTCTCATAGAATAGACGTAACATAGTAAACATAAATCCGGAACACTCAAATGAGTATGATATGTTAGAATTGGTATCTTTACGTAAGATATAAGGTTACTTAAAGCAAAAACGAAAGGAGGGTGGTTGTTAGGGGTTCGGAGTATAACGCAAACGTCTAGCAACACAAACATCTAGAAACCCAAAGGTTGTGTGTTTCAATCTCATCAGACAACTTTAACATTTTAGCTAATTGCCAACTTTGCAACTACTTTACAGCTACTTTGCAACTAAACTCAGCAAAAAAAGAAACGTCCTCTCACTGTCCACTGCGTTTATTTTCAGCAATTTTAACATGTGTAAATATTTGTATGAACATAACAAGATTCAACAACTGAGACATAAACTGAATAAGTTCCACAGACATGTGACTAACATTAATGGAATAATGTGTCCCTGAACAAAGGGGGGGTCAAAATCAAAAGTAATAGTCAGTATCTGGTGTGGCCACCAGCTGCATTAAGTACTGCAGTGCATCTCCTCCTCATGGACTGTACCAGATTTGCCAGTTCTTGCTGTGAGATGTTACCCCACTCTTCCACCAAGGCACCTGCAAGTTCCCGGACAATTCTGGGGGGAATGGCCCTAGCCCTCACCCTCCGATCCAACTGGTCCCAGACGTGCTCAATGGGATTGAGATCTGGGCTCTTCGCTGGCCATGGCAGACCACTGACATTCCTGTCTTGCAGGAAATCACGCACAGAATGAGCAGTATGGCTGGTGACATTGTCATGCTGGAGGGTCATGTCAGGATGAGCCTGCAGGAAGGGTACCACATGAGGGAGGAGGATGTTTTCCCTGTAACGCACAGCGTTGAGATTTCCTGCAATGACAACAAGCTCAGTCCGATGATGCTGTGACACACCGCCCCAGACCATGACAGACCCTCCACCTCCAAATCAATCCCGCTCCAGAGTACAGGCCTCAGTGTTTTTGCCAGTCATGTCTGGTCCAGCGACGGTGGGTTTGTGCCCATAGGTGATGTTGTTTCTGTGATGTCAGTTGACGATCTTCCTTACAACAGGCCTACAAGCCCTCCAAGTCCAGCCTCTCTCAGCCTATTGCGGACAGTCTAAGCACTGATGGAGGGATTATGCGTTCCTGGTGTAACTCGTGCAGTTGTTGTTGCCATCCTGTACCTCTCCCGCAGGTGTGATGTTCGGATGTACCAATCCTGTGCAGGTGTTGTTACACGTGGTCTGCCACTGCGAGGACGATCAGCTGTCCATCCTGTCTCCCTGTAGCGCTGTCTTAGGCGTCTCACAGTACGGACATTGCAATTTATTTGCCCTGGCCACATCTGCAGTCCTCATGCCACCTTGCAGCATGCCTAAGGCACGTTCACGCAGATGAGCAGTTCTTTTGGTGTTTTTCAGAGTCAGTAGAAAGGCCTCTTTAGTGTCCTAAGTTTTCATAACTGTGACCTTAATTGCCTAAGCTGTTAGTGTCTTAACAACCGTTCTACAGGTGCATGTTCATTAATTGTTTATTGTTCATTGAACAAGCATGGGAAACAGTGTTTAAACCCTTTACAATAAAGATCTGTGAAGTTATTTGGATTTTTGCAAATTATCTTTGAAAGACAGGGTCCTGAAAAAGGGACGTTTCTTTTTTTGCTGAGTTTATGTAACATGTTAGCTAACCCTTCCCCTATCCCTTTCAGCCAACCCTTCCCCTTCCCCTTCCCCTTCCCCTTCCCCTAAACCTAACCTTAACCCTAACCCCTAGAGCTAGCTAACATTAGCGTTAGCCACCTAGCTAAGGTTAATGAGCATTTCTCCTTTGCCAAGATAATCCATCCACCTGACAGGTGTGGCATATCAAGAAGCTGATTAAAAAGCATGATCATTACACTAGTGCACCTTGTGCTGGGGACAATAAAAGGCCACTCTAAAATGTGCAGTTTTGTCAAACAACACAATGCCACAGATGTCTCAAATTTTGAGAGAGCGTGCAATTGGCATGACGACTGCAGGAATGTCCACCAGAGCTGTTGTCAGAGAATGTAATGTTAATTGCTCTACCATAAGCTGCCTCCAACGTCGTTTTAGAGAATTTGGCAAGACGTCCAACCGGCCTCACAACCGCAGACCATGTGTATAGCGTCATGTAGGCGAGCGGTTTGCTGATGTCAACGTTGTGAACAGAGAGACCCATACTGGTGGTGGGTTATGGCATGGGCAAGCATATGCTACGGACAACAAACACAATTGCATTTTATCGATGGCAATTTGAATGCACAGAGATACCGTGATGAGATCCTGAGGCCCATTGTCGTGCCTTTAATCTGCCGCCATCACCTCATGTTTCAGCATGATAATGCACGGCCCCATGTCGCAAGGATCTGTACACAATTCCTGGAAGCTGAAAATGTCCCAGTTCTTCCATGGCCTGCATACTCACCAGACATGTCACCAATTGAGCATGTTTGGGATGCTCTGGATGGACATGTACGACAGCGTGTTCCAGTTCCCGCCAATATCCAGCAACTTCTCACAGCCATTGAAGAGGACTGGGCCACAGACCACAATTAACAGCCTGATCAGGAGATGTGTCACGCTGCATGAGGCAAATGGTGGTCACACCAGATACTGACTGGTTTTCTGATCCACGTCCTTACTTTTTCAAAGGTATCTGTGATCAACAGATGCATATCTGTATTCCCAGTCATGTGAAATCCATATTTTAGGGCTTAATGAATTGACTTAAATTGACAAGTTCCTTATATGAACTGTAAAATCTTTGAAATTGTTGCATGTTGCGTTTTTATATTTTTGTTTCAGTATAAATGGAGTGTTTTGGATTTACGTACAGAATAATACAAAATGCTCTGAGACCACGTTGCAAGATGATATCACCTTACTTTCAATCAGTTCTTTTCTTCTTTTTCAAGGCCTGAGGCACTTCTTCAGTTACATTCCTGAAGCCCAAGAAACAAACACTTGGCTTCCTGATTTATGACAGGCGCTTCGTGGTTTCAGAGAGAGAAAAGTAGAGAAGTTTTACTTTGACTGTGATTTGGGTGTGTAGGATGGGGACGGGAGTTGAGTGGGGGACAGTATGAATCATGGCTGAATATTTTGCTGTGAATCATCTATCTGTGCTGAGTCAGAATGTCCTCCCACACACCACTCCCCTATCACCACTCAACCCTGCACCCTAAACCCTCTCCAAACCACTACCCTAATCCTCTCTGACGCCACCATCCTACACCCTACCCAACCCACTCCCCCGATTCTCCTCAGCCCCCAAACCCCTCCCCCTCCCTGATCCTTCCAGGACTTGCCTCATTGAGTAGGTTCCCTCCCCAGCTGACAGAAGCTCTGAGAGGCAGAGCGAGGCCTCCCTCCATGCCTACCTCGCTGCCTGCCTCCCTCCTTCCTTCTCTGCCTAACATTACTCCCAGACACAGACAGAGCAGGCCTGGCTCTCTTTCAACTATGCAGCTGGATTTACACACACATTAAAGACTGATATACAACCAGGGAAGGGAGTGCCGCTGACACCCAATGGTAGCATACACTGAGATAAACTGGGCTTTTCACATTGGTTAACATTGAAACGGATAGGAGCTACCGGCTAATACAGAACTGACCCTTTGAGCTTCAATAAAAATGTTAGCTAACGCTAGGCTAGCTTTGGATAGCTTAGGTTACGTAGGCGTGGATCCCCATACACCAGTCACACTAACAAGACAGTAAATGAAGTTACAAGTTACAACACTAAGTTACGGCTACAGAAGCCTTCCCTTCTCACACACACTCTCCCCTGAGACACTGTCATTGTTCAGTTAATTCCACATCATAGCAGGTTACTCATCAACACCAGACACATTTCCTGTCACAACTCAGAGAGAGTGCATCTCAATCGTCTTCCCCTCCTCATCTCCTGTCCTTCATCAGGGGTGTATCTCAATACTCTAAAATGCCTTCCTCTCGTCATCTTATCTCCTCTGTCAGCACTGATCTGATAGAAGTGGACAGGACAGATGGACCTCTGCTATAAAGCTTCCACCTATCCAGTCTATTGAGATCAGTGCAGATGATGTTAAAAACAAGAAGTGGTGAGATAGACACATGTTGATGTGTCAAAAGTCGTTTCTCAAACGGGGGCTATAGGATGCAGGTTTTGGCAAAAGCCTGCACCCTGTTGTAGAAACGCTGCAAGGTTGATGACACTGAGTCCTGGGGGGTTGCTGCTGCTATTGAGACAGCATTAGTGCTTTTGTTTCCCCCGTCACTCCTCTGCAGCATAGCATTCCTGCTGGCATCATGGGATTACTGATACGACATCATCCTGCTGAACTCAGAGGCAGCGAGGGAGGGGGGGAGGGTCCATGTATTCACTGGGAAATCCACCCCTCCACAACAGACAGGAGGCGGGGGGGCTGGACAGGTGAATAACCCTGTTGACTTTCTGTGAGCACACTAGCAGAGATATTGAACTCTTGTACTTTCCATGCCTTTAGGGCACATCACCCAGATTGCCTGCTATTCCAGAAATGTAGAAAGGAACTCCGTAAAATGCTGTTGAAGATCACAACACGAACGAGCAGATGTACACAGAGCAAAGAAGAGGGTAGGACACAGTACACTGCTTACAACTACCGCACACTCCTAAGAAGAATTCCAAATGCCCTAGACAATTTCATTCTCACAGACAATTCTTAAAAGCAACATACATTGTAGATAAAGAAATGCCTCTGTCCTACTGTGTTTTAGCCAGTTGATTCTTGTATAGGTGAGTCGTCTAAGCAGAGTTAACCACAACAGCACAGATACAGGGATCTTCCCTGCTACAAAACAGAGCCACAGTGCAGTCCAAAGGTGATCATAACACATCACACACAGCAGAGAAGCAATAAAGGCCGGACTCACTTCCCTGTGTAATAACCACTGGTCCCAACCTAAAGCAGCCCTACCTGCAGTAAACAGTAGAGTAGGCCTAACTGGGGGGTTCACTATGCTAACGTATGGTCTAGAGGTCTCTCCATGGGAGGAAGCATAGATTTCATTTAACATTAGAAACATGGTGGTGACATTTCAGTCAATACCAGTGTTCTTGAGTCTAAGAGTGTGTGTGTGTGTGTGTGTGTGTGTGTGTGTGTGTGTGTGTGTGTGTGTGTGTGTGTGTGTGTGTGTGTGTGTGTGTGTGTGTGTGTGTGTGTGTGTGTGTGTGCGCATCGCAACAGATCAAAGAAAAATACTTTTTCAGGTCAGCCAGAGGATCCAGCCTGCTACAGCACTTTTCCTGACAGAAGCCCAACTCCCCTTCCTATTGGCTGACAGGATCATGTGACCGGACTCTGGCCATTTTTCTGAGCCAATCAGACGGAGGATGCCTCTGGCTGGGTGGGAGAGTGGAAGTGCTATCTCTCTTCCTCCCTCTGTTTCTGTGGCGCTGTCTGACAGGAGAATGTGAGTAGTCAAAGCAGACTAACAGTAACATAGAGTTTCTCAACCCCTGGGGGGCAGAGGGAGGGGGGGAGGGGGGATGTGGGGAGAGAGAGAGTGCTTGTTGGTCTATCAGAGGAAACAGTCTATTCATGGTGAGTCATAACGCATATCATACATCCTCTGGCACACAGAGACGACCAGGATAGAGTAGAGAAGAGTAGAGCAGTGTAGAGAAGAGTAGAGAAGTGTAGAGCAATATATACATATATACTTCAGTTCATGGAAATAAATAGCTAGCCAGCTACTTAACCTTGTTGCTCAAAGCTAACGTTATAAGCAGCCAACTAGCTTCATCAGAGGTCCAGCTGTCCTGTCCACTTCTATCAGATCAGTGCTGAACAAATGGCTACCCAGATTATTTGCTGACAGAGAAGTGACGCTTGACTGGAACGATTATGTGTTGTGAAGCTAGTCACAATAAGGATTAGGCACAATAGTGGAATTTGCGGTTTGCCTTCAAAATAAAAGTACCTCTTTGAAAGTGATGCACAAGGTTACTGGTGGAATCATGCCATATTTAGACTAGATCATGTTAAACAAAGTTGGAATGTGAAGCAATGAAATGGGGTATCAGTCTACTCGGTGACACCCACAGAACACAACTGTGAAGAGTTTACGCAAATATTAGCATTGTAGCTGACTGTAAAATTTGTATTTTTTTATTTTACCTTTATTTAGCTAGGCAAGTCAGTTAAGAACAAATTCTTATTTTCAATGACGGCCTACGAACAGTGGGTTAACTACCTTGTTCAGGGGCAGAACGACAGATTTTTACCTTGTCAGCTCTGGGATTCGATCTGCGAAATAACCTCCCCAGTCAGCCTATTGTGTGTATTGGCATTCATATTGCACTGTACATTTTTACCTAAGGATTAGGGATCAATGAAATGGGGTATCAGTCTACTCAATACCTAATTTTCCCAACGTTCTCCTCAGAGTTATCAGACTCCAAAACACCCACGCAGTATTGTTTTTCCTCGGGAATAGTGTTCAATGCACTTTTTAATTTTTTTATTTCACCTTTATTTAACCAGGTAGGCTAGTTGAGAACAAGTTCTCATTTACAACTGCTACCTGGCCAAGATAAAGCAAAGCAGTGCGACAAAAACAACAACACAGAGTTACACATAAACACATAGTAGGTTGACTATAAATGTGGTTCAATTCACAGATGTTTCAGAGTCCCACAATAAGAGCTACGACGTTAATGTTCTCTGGGTGTCACTGAGTAGACTGATACCCCATGTCATTGATCCACAATCCATAGGTAAGGCTGCACAGTGAAATAAGTATGCCCCCAAAGCAATGCTAAAGTCTAATATATCCAGTGTAATTTCAACATATATTTTTCAAATGTACAAATTATAATCTGTTTTTGATTTTATATAACAACATTCCAAACTCGTTTAGCATGATCTATTTAATTATGGCATAATTGACAGCGATTTGCGTCACTGTCAATGACATACTTTTATTTTGAAGGCTAACCTCGAAAATCCACTCTTGTGGCTAATCCTTATTGTGGCTAGCTTCACATAGATGGGTCCGCCCACCATTAATCAAATAAAAACTGTTATAAATTAGGGTCCTTTTAAATGATGACACCTAGCTATATAGTTAATTGTCTAACTATAGCTACTGAAACAGATGATGTCGTTTAGCTATGTTTTTGGGGAAGAACATTGTTTGCATCCATCAGCTAGCTAGCTTTTTTTATGACCAGCGTTGTAGGTGCGCGAGACAACTTTACCAGCATCATAGCATACGTGTCGGTGAATCGTTGTGACATATGACATACGAGTGATAGTGTAATCAATGTGTAATACCTATGTAAGTGTAATCAATGTGTAATACCTATGTAAAAGCTTTATGAACGCGTTAAAATATTATGTGACGTGTAGTTATATCCAGGTCCAACGAGCTTATTTGACACGTCAAATAGTGTTATTTGAAGTGTATCTTTTTTGACACGAAAAGACCCAAACGGCGTTCCTTAATCATAGGATAGACGTTAGTGGTTGCGTAATGACGCGTGTCCAAGTGATCGCGCTTCATTGTGGGCTGCATGCCTAGATAACCGAAAGGTTAGCGCAAACACAAAGTCAAAATTGGCTATTGTAAAAATTCATGAAAAAAAAGAAGCCTTTTGTTAGTAATTTAATGTTAGGGTTAGGCATAAGGTTATCCGTGTGGTTAAAATTAGGGTTACGGGTAGGATTAGGTTGAAAACCTTCAACACTTGAACAGACAACAGAGTAGAGTGCTGGCTATTGTAGAAACACTGCATATTCAGACGAAACCGTTACTCAGTTTATATCACAATAACAGTCCTATTGATGTGATTGAGATAACGGTACTTACTTTGGTCCCAATCCCCTCTCACTGAGGTCCAAGGCGATGTATGATACTTTGGGTTAGAGCACACAGAACAGACAGCGGTAGCCTAAATGCAATTTTCAGAGAATTCGACCGCTGAGCAGAAAATCAATCCAACCGGAGAAAGTATTGTAATGAAACAGGCAGGGAGCGGGTCTCGAACCCTCGACCTTCTAAGCCCGAAGTCCGGCGCGCTATCGACTGTGCCGCAAAAGCATGCTCAAGCGGCAGAGTCGATTTCCGCGCTTATAAACCCAGGGTCGTTACACTACTCCCTCCTTTCAAAGAGCGCGTCCTCGCGCTAGTTTGCGACTTTACGTCTTACAGGAACGCGCTCACCGGCCAAGCACACGCACTGTCGTGGATGCGAGGTCCGATCACTTCCGACACCAGTGTAATGAAACAGGCAGGGAGCGGGTCTCGAACCCTCGACCTTCTAAGCCCGAAGTCCGGCGCGCTATCGACTGTGCCGCAAAAGCATGCTCAAGCGGCAGAGTCGATTTCCGCGTTTATAAACCCAGGGTCGTTACACTATAGCTCCGTCCTGTTGAATATAATCTGCCTGCTGCGCTCGTGACAGCCCGGGTGTGTCGTTGTTTTAGATTATGGTCCGACCTGACCACTTCCGCCGTTTATCCACATCTTTCCATCCAGTCAAAAACAATTTTAATAGAAAGAAGGATTGAGATAAAAAGAAAGAGTAGGTGGGAGAAGTTGAGAGACCGCGAGACGAGTAAAGGCGGGGTTTCTTTCTGTGTCGATGGATATCCGCTCGGATTGTCCTGGATAAATCTAAACTACAAGCTAGGATACTTTATCTTTCGTTGTGTCCCATGTATTCTTTCTCTTCTCTTTGGGGGATAGGGTGGTTGGCCGGGAATAGGCGTAGACCAGCCGACCTGCTGATTCTGGAGAACGGACCGCGAGAGAGGTGAGACTAGGAGTGAAATAGAAAATAACTGGGAGGAAGAGTCACAGATGACGTTTAGGCACACGAGAACACTTGGCTGACACACACACATCCGCATTTTGTTTCCGGACCCCAATAAACACTTTTACCCTTCTCTCTATAATAATGGTGTGATTAAGTCTATTTACATGACCAACTATTAGTGCGTAAACGACAAAAAAATATATATATATAGGCTAACCTAGAAAATCAATAGGGGCCAGGGTTCCCCAACTGGCAGCACACGGGGTGGTTTTATTTAGCTGAGTTTTCATTGTTGGACATTAAAGACTGTAAAAACACCAGGAAATCAGCTCCAAGTGATTTTCAAGTATTCCCACGTGTAATAGAGAGACACATTAGATCGTATTCCAATGTAATTAAGGTTTGTTTTGGTCAAATATTATATATGTTTGGACTTCTTGTGGTCAATTACAGTGTACAATGTTATTTGTAATTATGTTCCGGCCCCCCAACCATCCGCTCAAGAAAAAATCGTCAGGCAGCTGAATGTAGTTTGGGACCCCTGCAAGAGGCCCTCTAAATACATACAATTATAAACAAATAGTAGTCTAAAAGTAACTTGTTTTATGGGTTTGGACTTTAGACATTATTTGGTGACTTGAATGTAGGCCTATCAGTAGCTGTGTGTGGATAAAATCAGTGAGGCAGCCAAGCCAGTAAAAAAGCCATATTACAACCTATGTTGTGATAATTGCGTTGTTTGCTCTATAACTGTCACGCCCTGACCGTAGAGATCCTTTTATTCTCTATGTTTGTTTGGTCAGGGTGTGACTCGGGTGGGAAAGTCTATGCTTTCTGGTTCTTTGTTTTTTGGCCGGTATGATTCTCAATCAGGGACAGCTGTCTATCGTTGTCTCTGATTGGGAATCAGATTTAGGCAGCCTTTTTCCCTCTTTCATTTGTTGGTTCTTAATTTTGAATTGGTTGTTATTTTGCCCTGCAGAATGTCACGTTCGTATTTTGTTTTGTTGTTTGTCGGTGTTCATTAAAGAAATAAATAGAATGAACACATACGACACTGCACTTTGGAACACTTCTTCCCATGACGATCGTGACAGAACAACCCACCACAAACGGACCAAGTGGCGTGGCCGGGAGGAGCAGACAGAGTGGACATGGGAAGACATTCTGGAAGGAAAGGGATCCTGGACGTGGGAGGAGATCCTGGCTGGAAAGGATCGCCTGCCGTGGAAGCAGGTGGACGCAGCGAGGAAGGCGGAAGCAGCTAGTAAAGGGGCCCAGCGTTACACAGGGTCACGGCTGGCAAGGAAGACCGGGAGGCCACTCCCCCAATTTTTTGGGTGGTACTGGTCAGGCACCGTGTTATGCGGTGAAGCGCATGGTGTCTCCAGTGCGCGTTCACAGCCCGGTGCGCTCTGAGCCAGCTCTCCGCATGTGTCGTGCTAGAGGGGGCATCCAGCCAGGACGGATTGTGCCAGCACAGCGCTCCTGGTCTCCGGTGCGCCTCTTCGGCCCAGGACATCCTGCGCCGGCTCTGCGCACTGTGTCTCCGGTGCGCTGTCACAGCCCAGTGCGTCCTGTGCCTGCGTTCCGCACGTGCCGGGCCAAAGTGGGCATTCAGCCAGGACGAGTGGTGCCAGCTTTAAGCACCAGATCTCTAGTGCTCCCCCACAGCCCGGTTAGACCTGTGCCTGCTCCACGGACCAGGCCTCCAGTATGTCTCCCCAGCCTGGTGAGTCCTGTGCCTGCTCCACGGGCCAGTCCGGGGCCTGCAGCGAGGGTCCCCAGTCCGGGGCCGGCGGCGAGGGTTCCCAGTCCGGGGCCTGCGGCGATGGTCCCCAGTCCGGAGCCTGCGGCGAGGGTCCCCAGTCCGGGGCCTGCGGCGAGGGTCCCCAGTCCGGGGCCTGCGGAGAGGGTCCCCAGTCCGGGGCCTGCGGCGAGGGTCCCCAGTCCGGGGTCGGCGACGAGGGTCCCCGCACCAGAGGCGCCACCAAAGTGGGGGGAGCCAGAGGTGGAGCGGGGTCTGCGTCCCGCACCGGGGCCGCCACCAAGATAGATGCCCACCCGGACCCTCCCCTATAGTGTCAGGTTTGCGGCCGGAGTCCGCACCTTTGAGGGGGGGTACTGTCACGCCCTGACCGTAGAGATCCTTTTTTTCTCTATGTTTGTTTGGTCAGGGTGTGACTCTGGTGGGAAAGTCTATGCTTTCTGGTTCTTTGTTTTTTGGCCGGGTATAATTCTCAATCAGGGACAGCTGTCTATCGTTGTCTCTGATTGGGAATCAGACTTAAGCAGCCTTTTTACTTTTCTCATTTGTGGGTTGTTGTCTTTGTTAGTGGCATGTATAGCCTTACAGAGCTTCACGTTCGTTTTGTTGTTTATTGTTTTTGTTGGCGACATTTAAAATAAAAGAATGTACGCTTATAACGCTGCACCTTGGTCCGGTCATTTCCTTGACGACGATCGTGACAATAACCCATTCGTTCATACCCCACCGTGATATTCAGTAAGGCTGTGACAGCAAAAAGACGTCACACATTGGCGGAATAAATTCAACAACACATACGTTTGTTTCATCATAAAATAGGTTTGCAACAGCTGTCTAGTGAAGTCCACAAAGCAAATATTACATACAATCAGTTTTATCACCTGCAGCAGGGTCAAGCAAGTTCGTGCTTTCGACAGTTTACTAAGTAACTACTGATTTAGAAGCATTGAGTTAGCGCAAGTCAGCACAAAGACAACAGGAACACTGTCTTCACTATTCCAGCACCATTTAAACTTTAACATTTAAACATCAAATCAACAAGGCTATATATGCTTTGTTAAATACACTAAAAACAAACTTAAAGATACCAAAATAAATTTAGTCCAATCAATAATGCTAAATATCCTGGGGCTGTCCATGGTACTGATTTCTGTGTGTATGTGTGCATGTAAAACAATAAATGTTGACTCACCCTACTTGAAGACTAGTTGAACGCCAATGCCAACCTCCTCTCTTTCATGTTGGAAAAACGGTCTATTTAGTTTAGTTTAGTTTATTAATTCGACCATTTAAAAAAACAAGCACACATAAAACTTGAAAATGACCTACATGCACATGAATAAAATCATTGAGGATAACACACAATAAAGTCTGGGACTTATTTCCATTGTGGTCCTCTTGAGACAAGATGGCTGGACAAGATCGAACACAGTATGGCAGTGAAATAATAAAACAATAACAGAGGAGAAGAACATATATCTCGTCATTCCAGTTACATCATAGGGGTTATTCATATGGGCACATATTTTTACTTTATTTTTACAGCTGCCCAGAGAGGACGTTGTTTTTTTTGTTTTTTCTAAGGTAGTCTATGGCTCTATCACACAGTACAGTTTTTGTTTTTGTTGTCATAGGCTACATAGCTAAAATGCTTGCTAGCCTGACTTCCTTGCATGGACAATGAACCAGCTAAGTTCAATCAATCAATCAATCAAATGTATTTATAAAGCCCTTCTTACATCAGCTGATGTCACAAAGTGTTGTACAGAAACCCAGCCTAAAACCCCAAACAGCAAGCAATGCAGGTGTAGAAGCACGGTGGCTAGGAAAAACTCCCTAGAAAGGCCAGAACCTAGGAAGAAACCTAGAGAGGAACCAGGCTATGAGGGGTGGCCAGTCCTCTTCTGGCTGTGCCGGGTGGAGATTTTAACAGAACATGGTCAAGATGTTCAAATGTTCATAGATGACCAGCAGGGTCAAAATAATAATAATCACAGTGGTTGTAGAGGGTGCAACAGGTCAGCACCTCAGGAGTAAATGTCAGTTGGCTTTTCATAGCCGATCATTCAGAGTATCTCTACCACACCTGCTGTCTCTAGAAAGTTGAAAACAGCAGGTCTGGGACAAGGTAGCACATCCGGTGAACAGGTCAGGGTTCCATAGCTGCAGGCAGAACAGTTTAAACTGGAGCAGCAGCACGACCAGGTGGACTGGAGACAGCAAGGAGTCATCAGGCCAGGTAGTCCTGAGGCATAGTCCTAGGGCTCAGGTCCTCCGAGAGAAAGAGAGAGAAAGAAAAGAGAAAGAAAGAGAGAGAGAATATTTAATTTCACACAGGACACCGGATAAGACAGGAGAAATACTCCAGATATAACAGACTGACCCTAGCCCCCCGACTATTGCAGCATAAATACTGGAGACTGAAACAGGAGGGGTCAGGAGACACTGTGGCCCCGTCCGACGATACCCCCGGACAGGGCCAAACAGGCAGGATATAACCCCACTCACTTTGCCAAAGCACAGCCCTCACACCACTAGAGGGATATCGTCAACCACCAACTTACTATCCTGAGACAAGGCCGAGTATAGCCCTCAAACATCTCCCCCACGGCACCTCTCCTAGGGACGGCATTGAAGAGCACCAGTAAGCCAGTGACTCAGCCCCCGTAATAGGGTTTGAGGCAGAGAATCCCAGTGGAGAGAGGGGACCGGCCAGGCAGAGACAGCAAGGGCGGTTCGTTGCTCCAGTGCCTTTCCGTTCACCTTCACACTCCTGGGCCAGACTACACTCAATCATATGACCTACTGAAGAGATGAGTCTTCAATAAAGACTTAAAGTTCGAGACCGAGTCTGCATCTCTCATATTGATAGGCAGACATTCCATAAAAATGGAGCTCAATAGGAGAAAGCCCTGCCTCCAGCTGTTTGCTTAGAAATTCTAGGGACAATAAGGAGGCCTATGTCTTGTGACCGTAGCGTACGTGTAGGTATGTACGGCAGGACCAAATCGGAGAGATAGGTAGGAGCAAGTCCATGTAATGCTTTGTAGGTTAGCAGTAAAACCTTGAAATCAGCCTTAGCCTTAACAGGAAGCCAGTGTAGAGAGGCTAGCACTGGAGTAATATGTATAAATGTAGCTAGTTAATGTGAACCTACTAGACTTAAATCGTCTCAGGCCAGTAGAACAACATTCGTTTATAGTTAGATTAGAATTTTTTTCTTCACCTTTACTTAACCAGGTAGGCAAGTTGAGAACAGGTTCTCATTCACAATTGCGACCTGGCCAAGATAAAGCAAAGCAGTTCGACACATACAACAACACAGAGTTACACATGGAGTAAAACAAACATACAGTCAATAATACAGTAGAAAATAAGTCTATATACAATGTGAGCAAATGAGGTGAGATAAGGGAGGTAAAGGCAAAAAAAAGGCCATGGTGGCGAAGTAAATACAATATGAATGTGCAAAGTAGAGATATAAATAATGGGGTGCAAAGGAGCAAAATAAATAAATAAATACAGTAGGGGGAGAGGTAGTTGTTTGGGCTAAATTATAGATGGGCTATGTACAGGTGCAGTAATCTGTGAGCTGCTCTGACAGCTGGTGCTTAAAGCTAGTGAGGGAGTTAAGTGTTCCCAGTTTCAGAGATTTTTTGTGGAGTTCATTCCAGTCATTGGCAGCAGAGAACTGGAAGGAGAGGCGGGCAAAGGAAGAATTGGTTTTGGGGGTGACCAGAGAGATATACCTGCTGGAGCGCGTGCTACAGGTGGGTGCTGCTATGGTGACCAGCGAGCTGAGATAAGGGGGGACTTTACCTAGCAGGGTATGTAGATGACCTGGAGCCAGTGGGTTTGGCGTCAGTTTTTCGAGGGTATGTTTGGCAGCATGAGTGAAGGATGCTTTGTTGCGAAATAGAAAGCCAATTCTAGATTTAACTTTTGATTGGAGATGTTTGATGTGAGTCTGGATGTAGAGTTTACAGTCTAACCAGACACCTAGGTATTTGTAGTTGTCCCCATATTCTAAGTCAGAACCGTCTTAGGGAGGAGGCTTCTAATGTTAACATGCATGAAATCAAGACTATTACGGTTACAGAAGTCATCAAAAGAGAGCGTCTGGGGAATAGGAGTGGAGCTAGGCACTGCAGGGCCTGGATTCACCTCTACATCACCAGAGGAACAGAGGAGGAGTAGGATAAGGGTACGGCTAAAAGCTATGAGAATTGGTCGTCTAGAACGTCCGGAACAGAGAGTAAAAGGAGGTTTCTGGGGGCGATAAAATAGCTTCAAGGTATAATGTACAGACAAAGGTATGGTAGGATGTGAATACAGTGGAGGTTAACCTAGGTATTGAGTGATGATGAGAGAGATATTGTCTCTAGAAACATCATTGAAACCAGGTGATGTCATCGCATGTGTGGGTAGTGGAACTGAAAGGTTGGATAAGGTATAATGAGCAGGGCTAGAGGCTCTACAGTGAAATAAGCCAATAAACACTAACCAGAACAGCAATGGACAAGGCATATTGACATTAAGGAGAGGCATGCTTAGTCGAGTGATCATAAGGGTCCAGTGAGTAGTGAGGCTGGTTGGGGTAACGGCGATTCAGACAGCTAGCCTGGCCATCGGTAGCAAGCTAGCATAGGATGGAGGTCTGTTTTTAGCCACCTCGTGCGTTTCCGACAGTAGATTAGTGGGGTTCCGTGTGGGAGAGGGGATCAATCCAGTTGGCAAAATAGATATAGTTATAGTGACCCAAGAAAAAGTGTCCGATAGACCTATTCAGATAGCAGCCGATAAGACAGCTAACGATTAGCGGGCCGCAGATGGGCGTTCAGGTAACGTCGCGACGGAGGGGCCAGTTGGATAACTCCCTCGGGCAGATAATGTCGGTAGTCCAGTCGTGACGGCAGCAAAACGTATCGGCAGCAAAACGGGTCCGGATAGGTGATTGTAGCCCAGGAGTGGCTGATGGAACTCTTCAGCAAGCTAGCTCCGGAATAATTGATGTTTGCTCCGGGATCGACGTAAGCCAATAGTCACACAGATAGCAGCTAGCTAGCTGCGAGATCCAGTTGTAAATGTCCAGAGCTTGCGGTTGAAATCCGGGGATATGGAGAGAAAAATAGGTCTGGTATGTTCTGGTCTGAGTCGCGTTGTACAAAACTGGCGATAGCTTTTCGAGCTAAAGGATAGCTGATGACCACAAACCATGGTTAGCTGAATACTAACGTTAGCCAGTAAACTGGCTAGCTTTATAATCATTGGCCTGTACAGCGAATTCAAAACCACAAGTGCAAATCCCCATCTCCATCCATGGTTTAGGAAAGCGCCAATTTGGCAAGCTAGCTACTGCAGGACATCAACACACACAGACCAGAATAGACACCTTTTTCTGAAAATGATGTTTTGCAAAGGAAGTGATTTGATTGGTCTGAAGCCAAATCCAAACTGGCCTCTCATGGGGGTGTTTTTCTGTACCAGGACAACCCACAGTTGAGCTCTGCTCAATGCTGATTGGCTAATTATTTTATTTTAAAAAAGGATCAAGGGAGGCCAAACGCTTACTGGCATCAATTAATCAAATGCTACAGCGGCAACATGTTATACTATTTTGATAGAGATTGGATCAGATACATGGGCTACACATACTGAGACAGAGGGACGATGTTTCCTTTGCTTGGATGATTTTGCCGGTGAGATTCAGCCACTTGCGAAATGACGGAAAATGATGAAAACAGAGAGTGAGGAAAGCAAAATTATTTTGTCATTTGAATTTTTTATTGGTCAAATATGTGGGGAAGCCTGGTTCCCTTGGCATCCATGAATACATGCCACTGAGCAGTGGTGGAAAAGTCTAAAAGTATTTGCTTTAAAATATACTTAAATATCAAAAGTAAATGTAATTGCTAAAATATATTTACGTATCAAAAGTAGAAGTAAAAGTAAAAGTATAAATAATTTAAAATGCCTTATATTAAGCAAAGCAGATAGCACAATTTTCTTATTTTTTAAATGTACAGATAGCCAGGGGCACAATCCAACAGTCAGAAACAGTCATATGACTGAGTGTAGTCTGGCCCAGGAGTGTGAGGGTGAACGGAAAGGCTCTGGAGCAACGAACAGCCCTTGCTGTCTCTGCCTGGCCGGTCCCCTCTCTCCACTGGGATTCTCTGCCTCTAACCCTATTACAGGGGCTGAGTCACTGGCTTACTGGTGCTCTTCAATGCCGTCCCTAGGAGAGGTGCCGTGGGGGAGATCTTTGAGGGCTATACTCGGCCTTGTCTCTGGATTGTAAGTTGGTGGTTGAAGATATCCCTCTAGTGGGGATGTGCTTTGGCAAAGTGGGTGGGGTTATATCCTTCCTGTTTGGCCCTGTCCGGGGGTATCATCGGATGGGGCCACAGTGTCTCCTGACCCCTCCTGTCTCAGCCTCCAGTATTTATGCTGCAGTAGTTTATGTGTCGGGGGGCTAGGGTCAGTTTGTTATATCTGGAGTACTTCTCCTGTCTTATCCGGTGTCCTGTGTGAATTTAAGTATGCTCTCTCTAATTCTCTCCTTCTCTCTTTCTTTCTCTCTCTCGGAGGACCTGAGCCCTAGGACCATGCGTCAGGACTACCGGGTATGATGACTCCTTGCTGTCCCCAGTCCACCTGGCCTTGCTGCTGTTCCAGTTTCAACTGTTCTGCCTGCGGCTATGGAACCCTGACCTGTCCACCGGACGTGCTACCTGTCCCAGACCTGCTGTTTTCAACTCTCTAGAGACGGCAGGAGCGGTAGAGATACTCTTAATGATCGGCTATGAAAAGCCAACTGACATTTACTCCTGAGGTGCTGACTTGCTACACCCTCGATAACTTCTGTGATTATTATTATTTGACCATGCTGGTCATTTATGAACATTTGAACATCTTGGCCATGTTCTGTTATAATCTCCACCCGGCACAGCCAGAAGAGGACTGGCCACCCCTCATAGCCTGATTCCTCTCTACGTTTCTTCCTAGGTTTTGGCCTTTCTAGGGAGTTTTTCCTAGCCACCGTGCTTCTACACCTGCATTGCTTGCTGTTTGGGGTTTTAGGCTGGGTTTCTGTACAGCACTTCGAGATATTAGCTGATGTACGAAGGGCTATATAAAATAAATTTGATTTGATTTGATTACTTTAAAGTATTTTTACCTAAGTACTTTTACACCACTGCCACTGAGACCTATAGTCCAATGTGGCGCACATGTAGGCTATACCAAAAGTCGCGCGTAATTGGAATAGCATTCTGAATTATGTCACCACTGGTCTCCCATAGCTGAGGGGGACGGGGCAGATGGGGACAAGAGTTAAAACATCACTGACTTCTATGCAACCAGATAGTAAGTGGCTGATCGGGAAATTTGCACGTGAAGCTGAACATCGGGTTCAAAGGGCGAGGTCAGCGGAGTTCTGCGTCTCGGGGAGGATGAGATGAGACCAGACAAGTACAGTGCTGAACATCGCGGTAATTAATGTAAAGTCATCTATATGCTCAAATCACTGTTTATTGGTCGCATACACAGTTTAGCAGATGTTATAGTGGGTGCAGTGAAATGCGTATGTTACTAGCTCCTAACAAAGCAGTAAAATGTCAAGTAGGCTCCACAAATAATAAAACATTATAAATAAATCTTGAAATGTCTGAATGAATCCAGTTAACCCAAATGGCTCTGTAACAGTTATCCAAATGCAATCTATAAGGATATAGACCGGATGAATTTACACAAGATATACTAAGAATGACATGTACAGCCAACACAACACTGTACGTCAGTAGATATATTACAGTGAGCGGCTCTATGTCAAAAATCTAGTATATAAGTAAATATGTGGTGTGCATAAACGGTGTAACCAAAATGCTACAGTGGTAGAAATAATAGAATCAGTTATGTGGAGAATACAGTATTTAAATACACAGTACATAATCCCATGGCAAAATGGATAGAATTGCAGGAATTTAGCTTCCGGACCAGAGTCTGGAATATAAAAATACAGTAGGCCTATATGCAGGGGGAATTTGGAATAGGTGGTACACTTTTTGCATTTATGTCTCCTGTAACCTTTTTCGACATCTATCCAACATATTATCCCAACGCCACATAATACATTTCTGAAATCCTCAAGACGTTTCCTTATCACACACACACAAAAAATATAATATTCACGGGAGACATAACACACACATTTGTGTACGCTGAGTCAAAACCATATTTTCAGTTTATATTGGTAGACTGGGACAGCAGGTCAGGTAAACTAGAAACCATTATTATAGTGTTAATTGTAACCCAATGACAATTACATTTTGTGTGATTAGGAGACATCTGAGGATTTCAGAATGTATCATGTGTTGGGCTAATTTGTTGGCTAGAGGTCTGAAGAGGTTACAGAAGAGGGAAACGCAAAAAGGTTAACACTTTTTCTGAATTCACTCAAATAGCAGTACTAATAACAGTACTACAAGAAAACATGAACAGGATATAGTTAAACAACACCAGAGCCCTGTCTAGCCTAAGTACAGGAGGTCCCTAATGTAAACTGGATCTCTTTCCTCCATTGGAAAAGCCAACAAGACTGTCCCACTTCAGCTACTCCATGCTGTCCACTTCAGCTACTCCATGCTGTCCCACTTCAGCTACTCCACGCTGTCCTACTTTAGCTACTCCATGCTGTCCCACTTCAGCTACTCCATGCTGTCCCACTTTAGCTACTCCATGCTGTCCCACTTCAGCTACTCCCTGCTGTCCTACTTCAGCTACTCCATGCTGTCCCACTTCAGCTACTCCACGCTGTCCTACTTTAGCTACTCCATGCTGTCCCACTTCATCTACTCCATGCTGTCCTACTTTAGCTACTCCATGCTGTCCCACTTCAGCTACTCCCTGCTGTCCTACTTCAGCTACTCCATGCTGTCCTACTTCAGCTACTCCATGCTGTCCTACTTCAGCTACTCCATGCTGTCCTACTTCAGCTACTCCACGCTGTCCTACTTTAGCTACTCCATGCTGTCCTACTTCAGCTACTCCATGCTGTCCTACTTCAGCTACTCCATGCTGTCCCACTTCAGCTACTCCATGCTGTCCCACTTTAGCTACTCCATGCTGTCCCACTTCAGCTACTCCCTGCTGTCCTACTTCAGCTACTCCATGCTGTCCTACTTTAGCTACTCCATGCTGTCCCACTTCAGCTACTCCAGGCTGTCCTACTTTAGCTACTCCATGCTGTCCCACTTTAGCTACTCCATGCTGTCCCACTTTAGCTACTCCATACTGTCCTACTTTAGCTACTCCATGCTGTCCCACTTCAGCTACTCCATGCTGTCCCACTTCAGCTACTCCATGCTGTCCCACTTTAGCTACTCCATGCTGTCCCACTTTAGCTACTCCGTGCTGTCCCACTTTAGCTGCTCCGTGCTGTCCTACTTTAGCTACTCCGTGCTGTCCTACTTTAGCTACTCCATGCTGTGCTACTTTAGCTACTCCATGCTGTCCTACTTTAGCTACTCCATGCTGTCCCACTTTAGCTACTCCATGCTGTCCTACTTTAGCTACGCCATGCTGTCCTACTTTAGCTACTCCATGCTGTCCCACTTTAGCTACTCCATGCTGTCCTACTTTAGCTACTCCATGCTGTCCCACTTTAGCTACTCCATGCCGTCCTACTTTAGCTACTCCATGCCGGCTTACTTTAGCTACTCCATGCTGTCCTACTTTAGCTACTCCATGCTGTCCCACTTTAGCTACTCCATGCCGTTCTACTTTAGCTACTCCATGCTGTCCCACTTTAGCTACTCCATGTGTCCTACTTTAGCTACTCCATGCTGTTCCACTTTAGCTACTCCGTGCTGTCCTACTTTAGCTACTCCATGCTGTCCTACTTTAGCTACTCCATGCTGTCCTACTTTAGCTACTCCATGCTGTCCCACTTTAGCTACTCCATGCCGTCCTACTTTAGCTACTCCATGCCGTCCTACTTTAGCTACTCCATGCTGTCCCACTTTAGCTACTCCATGCCGTCCTACATTAGCTACTCCATGCTGTCCTACTTTAGCTACTCTATGCTGTCCTACTTTAGCTACTCCATGCTGTCCCACTTTAGCTACTCCATGCCATCCTACTTTAGCTACTCCATGCTGTCCCACTTTAGCTACTCCATGCCGTCCTACTTTAGCTACTCCATGCTGTCCCACTTTAGCTACTCCGTGCTGTCCTACTTTAGCTACTCCATGCTGTCCTACTTTAGCTACTCCATGCTGTCCTACTTTAGCTACTCCATGCTGTCCTACTTTAGCTACTCCATGCTGTCCCACTTTAGCTACTCCATGCTGTCCCACTTTAGCTACTCCATGCCGTCCTACTTTAGCTACTCAATGCTGTCCTACTTTAGCTACTCCATGCTGTCCTACTTTAGCTACTCCATGCTGTCCCACTTTAGCTACTCCATGCTGTCCTACTTTAGCTAGCTATGGTTGAAAAACAATTACTGAATTACAAAATGGAAACATAATATTAGCAACTTTTTAATGTATTTTGATGCACCAGTACATAGTATACACATTTACATCACCATTTGGCACAGTGCATTATTTATGACAGTTTTATACCTTAACATCAAAACAGAAAAAAAACATTTGAAGTTTGCTCTGCCCCCCTTGATGAGGTCACACCAATGAATTGATGTGATTTGGATCATGTGGTTTGTCAGCAAGGATTTAGTAACCAAGACCAAGAAATAAACCGTTAGGATTAAGCTGTGCCAGTTGATATGATGTCCCACTCTTTCTGAACTCACCCTAAGTGAATGGTGTGTGTAAAGACAGTATGGACTATGTGAATAGAAAAGGTCTGTACAGCAGTAGTTATATACGATAAGCCATCACTAGAATACAGTATATACAATGCATTCGGAAAGTATTAAGACCCCTTGACTTTTTCCACATTTTGTTACATTAGTCTTATTCTAAAATCGATTTTTTTTTTACATTCTCATCAATCAACACACAATACCCCATAATGACAAAGCAAAAACAGGTTTTTAGAAATTACTTATGTGAATATCTTATTTACATAAGCATTCAGACCCTTTGCTATGAGTCTCTAAATTGAGCTCAGGTGCATCCTGTTTCCATTGATCATCCTTGAGATGTTTCTACAACTTCATTGGAGTCCACCTGTAGTAAATTCAATTGATTGGACATGATTTGAAAAGGCACACACCTGTCACAGATGACAATGCATGTCAGAGCAAAAACCAATCCATGATGTTGAAGGAATTGTCCGTAGAGCTCCGAGACAGGATTATGTCGAAGCACAGATCTGGGGAAGGGTACCAAAAAATGTATGCAGCATTGAAGGTCCCCAAGAACACAGTGGCCTCCATGAATCTTAAATGGAATAAGTTTGGAACCACCAAGACTCTTCCTAGAGCTGGCCGCCCGGCCAAACTGAGCAATCGCGGCGGAAGGGCATTGGTCAGGGAGGTGACCAAGAACCCGATGGTCACTCTGACAGAGCTCCAGATTTCCTCTGTGGAGATGGGAGAACCTTCCAGAAGGACAACCATCTCTGCAGCACTCCAACAATCAGGCTTTTATAGTAACAGACGGAAGCCACTCCTCAGTAAAAGGCACATGACAGCCCACTCGGTGTTTGCCAAAAGGCACCTAAAGATTCTCAGACCATGAGAAACAAGATTATCTGGTCTGATTAAACCAAGATTGAACTCTTTTGCCTGAATGCCAAGCATCACGTCTGGAGGAAACCTGGCACCATCCCTACGGTGAAGCATGGTGGTGGCAGTATCATGCTGTGGGGATGTTTTTCAGCGGCAGGGACTGGGAGACTAGTCAGGATCGAGAGAAAGATGAATGGAGCAAAGTACAGAGAGATCCTTGATAAAAACCTGCTCCAGAGCACTCAGGACCTCAGATTGGGGCGAAGGTTGATCTTCCAACAGGACAACAACCCTAAGCACACAGCCAAGACAACGCAGGAGTGGCTTCGGGAGAAGTTTCTGAATGTCCTTGAGTGGCCCAGCCAGAGCCCGGACTTGAACCCGATCGAACATCTCTGGAGAGACCTGAAAATAGCTGTGCATCGACGCTCCCCATCCAACCTGACAGAGCTTGAGAGGATCTGCCTAGAAGAATGGGAGAAACTCCCCAAATACAGGTTTGCCAAGCTTATAGCGTCATACATACCCAAGAATACTCAAGGCTGTAATCGCTGCTTAAGGTGCTTCAACAAAGTACTGAATAAAGGGTCTGAATACTTATGTAAATGTAATATTTCCATTTTTTATTTTTAATACATTTGCAAAAATGTCTAAAAACCTGTTTTTGCGTTGTCATTTTGGGGTATTGTGTGTAGATTGATGAGGGGGAAAAAACAATTTAATACATGTTTGAATAAGGCTGGAATGTAACAAAATGTGGAAAAAGTCAAGGGGTCTGAATAGTTTCCGAATGCACTGTACATGTAAAGTGGGTAAAACAGTATGTAAACATTATTAAAGTGACCAGTGTTCAATGACTCTATGTACAGTAGATAGTGCATCAGTCTCTAAGGTGCAGGGTAGAGTACCGGATGGTAGCTGGCTAGTGACATTGTCTAAGGTTCAGGGCAGGGCACTGCTAATTTTTCAGTATAACATTTATAATGTTGATTCAGGTGTTAACTCTCTAAGAGTGCAATTAACACTCATTGGTGTAAAAGAACCCCAGTGTTGGTGTTAATTACTAGTGTTGAGTGTGACAGTTTGATTGTGTCAGTTTTACTCAGTGGAGAATAAAACATTCCCATCAAAATCACGCCCATCATTATCATATTTCCAAGCATGCCTACTGCAACTAGATTTTTTTAGGATTGTTTTTAATAACTGTGTTTTTGCATTACTAATTGAATGATTCATCTAATGCTACAAAAAGATAAATAACATATATACATTTTAACTAATCTAATCCGTTAGTTAGATTTATTGAGTTACACCAATGAGTGTTAATTGCACTCTTAGAGAGTTAATGCCTGAATCAACATTATAAATGTTATACTGAAAAATGAGCAGTGCCCTGCCCTGAACCTTAGACAATGTCACTAGCCAGCTACCATCCGGTAGCCAGCTAGTTACATTGGTCACTTTAATAATAATGTTTACATACTGTTTTACCCACTTTACATGTACAGTGTATTCGGAAACTATTCAGACCCCTTGACTTTGTCCACATTTTGTTACATTCCAGCCTTATTCAAACATGTATTCAATAGTTTTTTTCCCTCACCAATCTACACACAATACCCCATAATGACAACACAAAAACAGTTTTTTTTCAGAGTTACTGAAATGGTTGTTCCAGTTTAAATGGTTTAGGTAGTGTCCTTTATCAATGTTCCTAACTCTGAAAGTTGTTCTGAATGCAGGTTGCGTGTGAATAACAATGTAAACTGTTGGATGTCCTAACTCTGGCTGGATTCCAATAGGAGTTACATGTCACTTTGCAAGCCAGAATAATGGTGATATATTGTCATAAACAGTTTAGTTTTAATGATAACATTCGCATACAGTAGAAACTCACTTGGTCAAGTCCACGGAACTGAAAATGAACGAATTCAACAATCATGTCTCTCTCACTAACAAATACAGTCATGGGCGGTAACTCTACAATTCACTCGAAAAGGCAAGGCACACTGGAAAATTATATTGGATTCGTGGGGGCGAGGCTTTCAAATCCTTATTTTTGGCCACCCGTAAATGGAAGTGATGTACCAGTTTTATGGGTCTATGGTTATGTTCATTAACATTTGAGCATGTCTGCTGCCAAGTCTTTATAAACACATACATAGGAGCATGTGGCAATAAAGACTTCAAATACTATATAAGGTGTTATTGCATAACACCATTGTTGTAAACTATATACACTTCATAGTGATCAAAATACTATATGAGTTGTTATTGCATTTGATTTATTAGGATCCCCATTAGCCGATGCCAATGGTGACAGCTAGTCTTACTGGGGCCCGACATATAACGTGAAAGACATTACAGACAAAATACTTTACAATTTACATACATTTAAAAACATTAACATGTAGTATGTATGTGCATAACACTGAAAGTGTTCAGTCCCAAACACTGACTCTAGCTCCGTTAATACATGGTTCTAACTTGCATCCTTTGTCCTGATCTTGTCCACATGCTCATTGTGCCCACATTTGTAGACAGGTGTAGACAATCAAAAGACACCATACACCTCCAGAGGTAGTCAGACACATATTTTGTCTGTATATTGTACAAGTGTAGACAGATCTGGACAGAGAAACCATTTAAATCATAATTATCCTGCCCTATAAAAGCATTGACAGGTGGCCCCATTAACTGATAACATCAATATGTGTCTTACAATAAATACATAAATATTATTTTGAAAGAATAGCTGTGAAATAATTTGCATAAAGGAAGGGACCAGGAAGTGTAACAGCGTCAGTACTAGCATAGTAATAATTTAACACTCAAAAGTGTGGACCCGTATAGACACTGGCCAGTGTTGATTTAACACTGGAGAATTTGCTGTGTAGGCCTAAGCTACTCATGGCATACCTTATGTTATTATATTTATATATTGAAGTTGAGATATGTATTGCAGACAGGTTTAACAACATTATTTAATGCACATTTAGGCTACATATTATTAAGTGAACACACCACCTCAGACTTCAGTGCAGAGCCAACCTTTGACTGTGATCTGATTACAATCACATAGCCATCATGCAGTAGCTTTCCCAACTATTTATAAACACCATGCACACTTAGGCTCTCATAAAGAATGACTGATAAACTCTCTCACCCTTGAACACATCAACCTAGATAACTACCGGTGGTTTGGGGCAGGGCTATAGCCTACCTACCATATCTACCAGAACCTCTCTTGAGAGAGAACTACCTACCGAGGTGGAGACTGGGATCTGTGCCTGTGTCGCCCTCTACTGGTCAATTACAATCTGTACTGTTCCTTCTCTCTCTCTTTTACATATTTTAACTCTTCCTTCTCCCCTCTACCTCTCTCTCACACTCTCCTCTGTCCCTCCCCCTCTCTCTCCCCCTCTCTCTCTCTTACACAAACACACACACACAATAAATCACGAAAAACGTATTTGATGTATAATACTTTTTATTTTAACTTAAAAAGAGATTGGATCAAAAACAGACTCAATAAATAAGAAATAAATATCATTGTTGTAATAATTCATTCATAATTATAATTACTCTGACAGAGTCTGACAGAAACAGACCCTTTTTTGCTCTAAAAAAATTCTAAAATCAGAAACTCGTAACCCCGTTAAACCCTTCATCATTTCTCCCTATTAACAAAAATAATTGATAAATTACTCAATAAATAAAAAATTGTTAAAATATTAAAACCTCTCAGAAAAGGTGCAATCCCTCCCACCACATTTATCCTAAAATCTAAGTAGAAATTGAAAATATGTTTGTGATTCTCCCCTTTCTTTATTTCTAATAAAATATCCCCTAACGAAGATAATAATAATAATAACAATAATCGTAATAATATTGTGTCATTTTTCAGTGATTTATCTAAAGTACTCTTCTTTTTGCGTTCTTTTGTAAGTTTCTAAATGTTACTCTTCTTAAACTAAATTATTTACAGGCCATAAGGATCTCTCTCCAAAGTTTCTCTAAACTACTCATTTTGTCTCAATATTTTTTCCTGTTTTCCTTTTTTTATTACGAAATGGAGGCCTTCCTATTTGTATCATGTTATACACATGTAATAGCCATGTAATATGACATGTTATGGTCCAAAGAAGTGATATATCACCATTATTCATCATCTCATCAATGACTTTAGTAAGTACTTCCTGGGTCGTGTAGATGTGTGATCTTCACTGCCCTATACACTCCAGACAAACTCCTCACAAACCATTTTCAAACTGAGTCCAGTTCAATGGGTACGATTACTGACATATATGTATTTGAAAGTATGTGAGTGTTTGTGTTTGTGAGGACTATAATATGTACATTGGTCAATATCTGTGCCTTGGTCATTTTAGAGTGCAATGTGTGTGTGGTGTGTGTGAGTGTGGTGTTTGTGTGTGTGATGTGTGTGTGTGTGCTGTTCCCCGTCGCTCAAAAGAAAGGTAGTAGGTCTGAGGGTGCAATGCACGCTGGGATTCCACCACGGCCGGAGTCTGAAAACTTCACCTGCAAGAGCGAAGGAAGGAAGAGTGAGAGGGAGGGGTTGGGGGACAGATGGAGAGAGAGAGAGAGAGTGAGTGAGAGAGAGAGAGAGAGAGAGAGAAAGAGGTAGAGAGAGAGTGAGAGGGAGGGGTTGGGGGACAGATGAAGAGAGAGAGAGAGAGAGAGAGAGAGAGAGAGAGAGAGAGAGAGAGAGAGAGAGAGAGAGAGAAAGAGGTAGAGAGAGAGTGAGAGAGAGAGGGAGGGGATAGAGCGAGAGAGAGAGAGAGAGAAAGCTTGTTAGGACATGGATATAGTTTTCTGGTTAACCTCTACTATAATCCTCTATATATCAGAGAACAAAGAAATAACAGTATGGAAACAATTCATCCCTCATCTGGATGACATTTCCAACAAAATAATCTATCACCAGAAACCATTTGCACAAAACAGTTTACCTCTACTAAGTCTGCATCATTGGTTACTATAGTAAACCTCTGTGTTTTTCAACAGGGATAACGTCATGGTGCTTTTACACATAGACATACAGAGTGTCCAGGGCATGCAACTCAACACAGTGAAATATCCATGAATGTTGTTGTTGTCATTTGGGAGGCCTTTTGCCTTTTCTGTAATTGTATGTATGTCTGTGTGTGTGTGTGTGTGTGTGTGTGTGTGTCCGTGCACGCACACGTTGTACTTGTGTCTTAGATCACGGCAAGCAAAGGTTCCCAACATGCATCACTCTCTGGCAGTTGCAGTATAGAAATTCTGGGTAACAGTCTCCCTTAGTCCACAAGTAGCCTAGAATTCTGTGTGGTAGCTTCTCATGTAAATTAAAGCAATTACAATATTATTGTTCTAATTTGTAGTCTTTTAATGTTATTATTAGATTATTCAGATAAACTGATCTAAGGTCAGTTTTGTGTTTTCTCCCATATGGTTAATGTTTTGATTTGGGGCAGGTTAGCTGATCCTAGATCTGGCTCTATGGGTAACCTCTACCCATACCAAGAGACAATTTTTCCCCCATGTATATTAATTCTCCCAGAATTCCTATAGTTTAAGTCTGTTTTCCAATCGGCAAGAGGCACCATCACAACCACAAACCATTACCTCAAAACACCGGCCAGGGGGGTGAGAGAAGGGGAGAGAGAAAGGAAGCAAGAGAGAGAAAGATGGGAGGGGAGAAAAGGAGAGATGGATTGATGGAGTGATAGAGAGATATATAACAGGAGGGGGAAATAGACTGGTAGAAAAGAAGGGGAAATAGACACCAATCAGAAAGTCAGGCCAGTCCACAGTCTTACCAATCAGAAGCCAAGGACACACAGCCTACCAATCAGAATCCAGATCAGCAGAGTTTAGTGTCATCAGAGGTCCACAGTCCAGTGCTGCATCTGAATAGTCTGAAGTAACTTCCTCTCCCTGTCTCTTTCCTCTCTACGCTCATCTGCTCATCTTCCACCATATTGTTTTCACCTATTATTTGGTTTCAGTGCAGATGAAGGAAATGCGACCAGGTGACGAAGGCTCTTTAAACTATGAGATGGACTTGGACTTATCCTAGGAATGTGTGCTGTTTATGGGGAGTTATTTACAATTCATTGCTTAGCTTACACATGCTAAATAATTTCACACATTTTCCTTACAAAGGGGTTACCCACCTCTATATCCACATAGGCTATGATCAGCACCGAATGCAGATGGCTGGGCTGGACTAGGCTGGGCTGGACTGGACTGAGCTGGGCTGGACTAGACTGGGATAGTTTATGGTGTAAATCTGTACTTTAAACCCAACAACACATGAAGGGGCCCCATTACCTGTTACCCCATTACACACTGAATGGCCTGTTTTGAGACTGTAGGAAAACATTCATAAACCTACTGTAATCACACAGTTAACTTTGGACACACACACACACACACACACACACACACACACACACACACACACACACACACACACAACACACACACACACACACACACACAGCCCCCTTGCCCACCTCAGTCTAGCCCAAATATACAGTAGCACTATAATGATAATGACACCAAACAGAACACTACAGAAACTGATCAAAAACTAAACTGCGGAAAAACAACGACCATTAATACAGAATTTATCCAAATATCCAATACAATTATCCATCAGTCAATGCGGATATTCAATCGAATCAATTGATACTTAATTAATCAGATCCCAGTTATTGACAGTTATTGATCAGTATGTGCACAGGTCAATACAAAAGAAAGTCACAATGCACCAAACACAGTCTGTGGTCACCACGGCAACAGGGCATGCAGGTCAGTGCATGGCCGGTTGCTCGGGGCGACGGAACAAACAAAAAAATTGCCAAGGGCAACCAGCACAGGCAATCCACCTCCACAGCAACCCAGACACAGGCCAACCAATCAACTTACAACACGTGAGAGGAAGGGGGGTCGGGGCTTTATCAGTCGCTAGGTAACCATAGTGATGGGATCCCCGCGAATTATGATTGGACGGGAGGATCTCGGGTGAGGTATGTTGTTGTTTCAGGAAAAGATTAAAAAACATCAGAAAATAAAAATAAATAAAAAATATAAAGTTGGATAACAATATTTCAATAATTTAGTTTTGATTAATTTGGCTACAATATCTCTAAATGATTTAACTACCTACAAAGCATTTTTTGTTATTTCATGTGTTTAATATTCTTTACCACATATGCACTGCTTATTTAATTAAGATCCCGCCTACTCTCGTCATATAGCCCTTTCACCAATCAGCTTTTTAGAAAGCTGTGACTGACAGCAGCTTGCATAAACTCCATTGTCATTCTTTCCTGTTTCCTCCCCAAACCCAAATATCCCTCCTCCTTCCCATCACTTCTCTCTTACACGCCTCCCCGACCTCACTCCTACCCTCCTCTCTCCTCTCTCCTACCCTCCTCTCTCCTCTCCGCCTCTCTCCTGCCTCCTACCCTCCTCTCTCCTCTCTCCTACCCTCCTCTCTCCTTCCTCCTACCCTCCTCTCTTCTACCCTCCTCTCTCCTCCCTCATACCCTCCTTTCTCCTACCCTCCTCCCTCCTCCCCTCCTCTCTCCTCCCCTCCTCTCTCCTCCCCACCTCTCTCCTCCCCACCTCTCTCCTGCCTCCTACCCTCCTCTCTTCTACCCTCCTCTCTCCCATACTCCTCTCTCCTACCCTCCTCTCTCCTCCCCTCCTCTCTTCTACCCTCCTCTCTCCTACCTTCTCTTCTACCCTCCTCTCTCCCATACTCCTCTCTCCTACCCTCCTCCCCTCCTCTCTCCTCTCCGCCTCTCTCCTGCCTCCTACCCTCCTCTCTCCTCTCTCCTACCCTCCTCTCTTCTACCCTCCTCTCTCCTTCCTCCTACCCTCCTCTCTCCTACCCTCCTCTCTCCTCCCTCCTACCCTCCTTTCTCCTACCCTCCTCCCCTCCTCTCTCCTCCCCACCTCTCTCCTGCCTCCTACCCTCCTCTCTTCTACCCTCCTCTCTCCCATACTCCTCTCTCCTACCCTCCTCTCTCCTACCTTCTCTTCTACCCTCCTGTCTCCTCCCTCATTCCCTTCTTCCCTTCTTCCCTTTTATTGCCTTCCATTCCTCCATCCCTCTATCCACACATTCTTTCTCCTCCCTCTCTCTTTCCCAGCCCCTATCACTTCTCACCCCTCTCTCTCTCTCTCTCCTTCAGTAGGGGCGGTTGGCGTCTTTAGGTCGTTTCAGCTGCACCTTGAGTCTCTTCATGCCGATCTGGAACCCATTCATAGCCTGGATGGCAGTCTGGGCACTGGATGGGTTGTCAAAACTCACAAAACCTGGGGAGGGAGGAACGAGAGAGGAAGAGGGAACAGAGAGAGAAACATTCTGAAATGTAATATAATATGTATAATCACATTGCTTCATTGCAACAGACAGAGATACAGTCATACAGTATGCTACCAGCAACTGTGAGTTATGATCATCATGGATCATAGCAACAGGTGGAATTGCAATTCTCTCTTATCTCTCTCCATTTCTCCTCCGTTCCTCCTTTCTTTCCTTTTCTCCTGGATACTCACTATTCACCCATCCCTGCCTCTCTCCTATCTCTCCCCCTCCAATCCCTCTCTCTCTCTCTTACCGAAGCACTTGCTCTGGTTGGTGGCGCGGTCTACAAAGACTTTAGCTGAGATGACGTTTCCAAAGGGCAGAAACATCTGGAGCATCTCACTGTCACTGAACTCCTGAGGCAGGTGGTAGATGAAGATATTACAACCCTCCGGCCCTAGGGGAGGAATACACACACACGTTAGGGTCTGTGACGGAGAGACACACACACAAATATTCATGAGGATCTGTGATTCACACGCACACTAATCTGAGACACACACACACACAACAGGTGCTGTCTGAGAGACAGGAAGTGACATCACCTTCTCGCTGCTGCTGTTGCTGGGGCTGCTGGTGTTGCTGGGCAACCAGGGTAGGTTGCTGTGGAAAATGCTGGCCGACCAATCCATAGGCAGCAGGGTACGCCGCTGTGATGAGAGAGAGAGTGACATCAGATGATGAAACACTGGTTGAAGGTCCAAGTCACCCCTAACCACAGTTCTAGGATCAGATTACCCTACATGCCCTCAATGGCAGAGATGGTAGGGAGGAACACACCTCTGACCCTGTACCCCAGGGATCATCAACTAGATTCACCTCTGACCCTTTTCCACAGGGATCATCAACTAGATTAACCTCTGACCCTGTACCCCAGGGATCATCAACTAGATTCACCTCTGACCCTGTACCCCAGGGATCATCAACTAGATTCACCTCTGAACCTGTACCACAGGGATCATCAACTAGATTCACCTCTGACCCTGTACCCCAGGGATCATCAACTAGATTCACCTCTGACCCTGTACCACAGGGATCATCAACTAGATTCACCTCTGACCCTGTACCACAGGGATCATCAACTAGATTCACCTCTGACCCTGTACCACAGGGATCATCAACTAGATTCACCTCTGACCCTGTACCACAGGGATCATCAACTAGATTCACCTCTGACCCTGTACCCCAGGGATCATCAACTAGATTCACCTCTGACCCTGTACCACAGGGATCATCAACTAGATTCACCTCTGACCCTGTACCACAGGGATCATCAACTAGATTAACCTCTGAGTTTCTTGAGTCGATGGTCAGGGGACCGGAACATAATTACAAGTCATTTGTATACTCTAAATTGACCACAAGAATCCCGATATAGTGTTTGACTAAAACATAATAATTTCAAACCTTGCTTACATTTGTATACCATCACATATATCTCTCTACTATGCATTGGAAATCATGTTGGAAAAAATATCCAAAATTAAAATCACTTGCTGGTGTTTTTGGTCTTTTATCTCCTAAAATTTGGGTGGCCAAATAAAATCACTGCTGGGGAACCCTGCTGTACCAGTTAATTACTGTCCTGCTCTGAGAGCATGGAGGACTCCATTCTGACAATGCAAAATGAACCCAGTCACTAGAAGTGTCATAGGAGCTGGTAGTGTGTGTGACTGTGGCCCACCTGTGTAGTGCTGCATGCCTGCATACGCCTGCTGGAGAGGATCTAGAGATAATGCTGGACTCTGGGCTGCAGGGAGAGAGGGAGGGAAGCAGGGAGGGAGGGAGGCAGGGAGGGAGGGAGAGAGAGAGGGAGAGAGGAAAGGAGATAAGTAGGGAGGGAGGGAAGCAGGAATGCAGGGAGGGAGGGAGAGAGTGAGGGAAGCAGGAAACCAGGGAGGGAGGGAGGGAGGGAGGGAGGGAGGGAGGGAGGGAGGGAGGGAGGGAGGGAGGGAGGGAGGGAGGGAGGGAGTGAGTGGCAGAGCAGAGAGTGAATATAGGGAACACATGGAGATATCAGTATTTCTGTGGTAAATATTCTATCTTTGGTAATTCAGCTCGTACCTTGGTACGCATGAATGCCATTGGTGTATAGTGCTTCTGATGCTTGCTGTCCATTGGTTGGTGGACTGTAACCATTGACTCCTAGAGGTGGAGGTAGTGATGGCACAGGCGTGGCTGAGATGGTTGGAGGGGTATTCGTACCTGCAAACCGGGAGGACCAATCACAGTGGAGGAGATATTGTGATTGACAGCTACTAGACTCTATAGTGTATAAGAAAGAGAAAAAGGCAGGGCATAAATGCAGGGGAGAAGCAATGATTGGTTAGTGGGGCAAAGGGAGTTAAGGGAAGGGTGCATCTCATTGTAAAGTGGCTTCCTCTTCTTGTCTACCTTCCTCAATCTGAATTGATGTTAAAAAAACTAGACTGGTGAAAGGTAATTCCCAGCTTTCAGATGAGTGTAGAATCAATTAGTGTAGACTGTAAAGGATGCTGATTAGATGAGGAGAAGAAGCCACTTTACACTATTGAGATGCACACATAAGCAGATGAACTTAGAAACCAATGAAGAGAAGTAAATGTACATCAAATAGACAGACTTGATCTGCATAGCATAGTAAACATAAGATCAATCTATGTTATTACTAACATACAGTATCCGTAAGCATCTGTAAGTGTGTGTGTCTGTCTCTGTGTGTGTGTGTGTGTGCCTGTGTGTGTGTGTGTGTGTGTGTGTGTGTGTGTGTGTGTGTGTGTGTGTGTGTGTGTGTGTGTGTGTGTGTGTGTGTGTGTGTGTGTGTGTGTGTGTGTGTGTACCAGAGGAAGATGTGATGGGCGTGGCGATGATTCCGTTTGCGTTGAGCGCTGCCATCTGCTGCATCTGTAAACTGGCAACAGTTGCTACAGGAGACAGGTACGCTGACTGAGCAACCAGAGCTTGCTGCTGGACAATCTAGAGAAAGAAAGAAGGAAAAAAAGAGAGAGGGGAGAGAGAGAGTGAGAGAGAGAGGAAAGACAGGGAGAGAGAGATTAGGCCGATACCCGCTAATTATAAAATCCAGAAAAGAGACGTTAAATTCTACAACCGCCTAAAAGGAAGCGATTCCCAAACCTTCCATAACAAAGCAATCCCCTATAGAGAGATGAACCTGGAGAAGAGTCCCCTAAGCAAGCTGGTCCTGGGGCTCTGTTCACAAACACAAACAGAGCCCCAGGACAGCAACACAATTAGACCCAACCAAATCATGAGAAAATAAAAATATCATTACTTGACACATTGGAAAGAATTAACAAAAAAACTGAGCAAACTAGAATGTTATTTGGCCCGAAACAGAGAGTACACAGTGGCAGAATACCTGACCCACACTTAAGGAAAGCTGTGACTATGTACAGACACAGTGAGCATAGCCTTGCTATTGAGAAAGGCCGCCGTAGGCAGACCTGGCTCTGAAGAGAAGACCTGCTATGTGCACACTGCCCACAACATGAGGTGGAAACTGAGCTGCACTTCCTAACCTCCTGCCCAATGTATGACCATATTAGAGGCACATATTTCCCTCAGATTACACAGATCCACAAAGAATTTGAAAACAAACCCAATTTTGATAAACTCTCATATCTACTGGGTGAAATACCACAGTGTGCATCACAGCAGCAAGATGTGTGACCTGTTATCACAAGAAAAGGTCATCCAGTGAAGAACAAACACCATTGTAAATACAACCTATATTTGTTTATTTATTTCCCTTTTGTACTTTAACTATTTGCACATCATTACAACACTGTATATAGACATAATATGACATTTGAAATGTCTTTATTCTTTTGGAACTTCTGTGAGTTTAATGTTAACTGTTCATTTTTATTGTTTATTTCACTTTTGTTTATTATCTACGTCACTTGCTTTGGCAATGTTAACATATCTTTCCCATGCCAATAAAGCCCCTTAAAATGAATTGAATTGAGAGACAGGGAGAGAGAGAGAGAGAGAGAGAGAGAGAGAGAGAGAGAGAGAGAGAGAGGGAAGGAGAAAGAGAGGAATATAGAGAGAAAGACAGAGGGAGAGAGAGCAAGAGAGGGTGAGACAGAGAAAGAAAGAGAGAGAGAGAGAAGGAGAAAGAGAGGAATATAGAGAGAACGAGAGGGAGGCGGATGAATAGAGATGTAATTACATGTCCATTATATCCAGCCACGGGGTTAATGGCTGTGCAGCAGAAAAGCTGGGGTTACTAGGAAGTGTGTGTGTGTGTGTGTGTGTGTGTGTGTGTGTGTGTGTGTGTGTGTGTGTGTGTGTGTGTGTGTGTGTGTGTGTGTGTGTGTGTGTGTGTGTGTGTGTGTGTGTGTGTTGCTATGGATTTTGTCGAGAGATGGCTAATGCTAAATGACGTGTCCATTCAGTAATAACATTAGCGCAGATTAGGACAGTGATAGCCTCTTGAAAAACATCACATCCTCTCATACCCAAAGCACCACTCAAACCAGTGTGTGTGTGTGCCCCTCTTCCAGAAGACAGGAAGTTGTTTGTGGGCATGCTGGGTAAACAGCAGAGTGATGGAGACGTCAAGAGGCTGTTTGAGCCCTTTGGCACTATAGACGAGTGTACTGTACTACGGGGGCCAGACGGCACGTGTGCATGTGTGTAACGGCGTGTGTATAACGGTGTGTGTGCTTACTGCCTGTGCGCTGACAGCCTGTGTGTAAGCGTTGTAAGCAGGGAAGTTAAGTGTCATGGTGGGGCTGAAGATGCCCAGCTGTGATGCCACCTGCTGCATCCGTCTCAGCCCTCTCTCCTTCTCTGTGTCGGCAAACTTCACCACCAGACTGGACGACGCACCCTACAAGGAAACACACACCGGTCTTTAAGTTAAACACATGGATTTACTGAATTACCCCATATTGGGAATACAATCAACCAAGATTTGGTGCACTGTTTTGAAACGCATATTTATGTTGAAAGGTAAATTAAGTTCCTGTCAAACCGTTTACAGAGACAGGACATGTTCTATACTGTTACTGTACAGAATACATTAACTTTCCACATGACAATGAGAGAGGGAGAGGTAGGAAGACTTATCTGTGACGTACAGAGGGAGAGGTAGGAAGACTTGTCTGTGACGTACAGAGGGAGAGGTTGGAAGACTTGTCTGTGACTTACAGAGGGAGAGGTAGGAAGACTTGTCTGTGACTTACAGAGGGAGAGGTTGGAAGACTTGTCTGTGACTTACAGAGGGAGAGGTTGGAAGACTTGTCTGTGACTTACAGAGGGAGAGGTTGGAAGACTTGTCTGTGACGTACAGAGGGAGAGGTAGGAAGACTTGTCTGTGACTTACAGAGGGAGAGGTTGGAAGACTTGTCTGTGACTTACAGAGGGAGAGGTTGGAAGACTTGTCTGTGACTTACAGAGGGAGAGGTAGGATGACTTGTCTGTGACTTACAGAGGGAGAGGTAGGATGACTTGTCTGTGACTTACAGAGGGAGAGGTAGGATGACTTGTCTGTGACTTACAGAGGGAGAGGTAGGATGACTTGTCTGTGACTTACAGAGGGAGAGGTAGGATGACTTGTCTGTGACGTACAGAGGGAGAGGTAGGAAGACTTGTCTGTGACGTACAGAGGGAGAGGTAGGATGACTTGTCTGTGACGTACAGAGGGAGAGGTAGGATGACTTGTCTGTGACGTACAGAGGGAGAGGTAGGATGACTTGTCTGTGACTTACAGAGGGAGAGGTAGAACGACTTGTCTGTGATGTACAGAGGGAGAGGTAGGATGACTTGTCTGTGACGTACAGAGGGAGAGGTAGGATGACTTGTCTGTGACGTACAGAGGGAGAGGTAGGATGACTTGTCTGTGACTTACAGAGGGAGAGGTAGGATGACTTGTCTGTGACTTACAGAGGGAGAGGTAGGAAGACTTGTCTGTGACTTACAGAGGGAGAGGTAGGATGACTTGTCTGTGACTTACAGAGGGAGAGGTAGGATGACTTGTCTGTGACGTACAGAGGGAGAGGTAGGAAGACTTGTCTGTGACGTACAGAGGGAGAGGTAGGATGACTTGTCTGTGACGTACAGAGGGAGAGGTAGGATGACTTGTCTGTGACTTACAGAGGGAGAGGTAGGAAGACTTGTCTGTGACTTACAGAGGGAGAGGTAGAACGACTTGTCTGTGACGTACAGAGGGAGAGGTAGGATGACTTGTCTGTGACTTACAGAGGGAGAGGTAGGATGACTTGTCTGTGACTTACAGAGGGAGAGGTAGGATGACTTGTCTGTGACTTACAGAGGGAGAGGTAGGATGACTTGTCTGTGACTTACAGAGGGAGAGGTAGGATGACTTGTCTGTGACGTACAGAGGGAGAGGTAGGATGACTTGTCTGTGACTT
>NW_024059630.1:183964-201464 GCF_016432855.1 Salvelinus namaycush | reverse complement strand
TAGGCTGCTGGACCAGGATTTGATCTCTCAGTGTGTAATTAGACTGCTGGACCAGGATTTGATCTCTCAGTGTGTAATTAGACTGCTGGACCAGGATTTGATCTCTCAGTGTGTAATTAGACTGCTGGACCAGGATTTGATATATCAGTGTGTAATTAGGCTGCTGGACCAGGATTTGATCTCTCAGTGTGTAATTAGACTGCTGGACCAGGATTTGATATCTCAGTGTGTAATTAGACTGCTGGACCAGGATTTGATCTCTCAGTGTGTAATTAGGCTGCTGGACCAGGATTTGATCTCTCAGTGTGTAATTAGGCTGCTGGACCAGGATTTGATCTCTCAGTGTGTAATTAGGCTGCTGGACCAGGATTTGATCTCTCAGTGTGTAATTAGGCTGCTGGACCAGGATTTGATCTCTCAGTGTGTAATTAGGCTGCTGGACCAGGATTTGATCTCTCAGTGTGTAATTAGGCTGCTGGACCAGGATTTGATCTCTCAGTGTGTAATTAGACTGCTGGACCAGGATTTGATCTCTCAGTGTGTAATTAGACTGCTGGACCAGGATTTGATCTCTCAGTGTGTAATTAGGCTGCTGGACCAGGATTTGATCTCTCAGTGTGTAATTAGACTGCTGGACCAGGATTTGATCTCTCAGTGTGTAATTAGACTGCTGTACCAGGATGTGATCTCTCAGTGTGTAATTAGGCTGCTGGACCAGGATTTGATCTCTCAGTGTGTAATTAGACTGCTGGACCAGGATTTGATCTCTCAGTGTGTAATTAGGCTGCTGGACCAGGATGTGATCTCTCAGTGTGTAATTAGGCTGCGGGACCAGGATTTGATATCTCAGTGTGTAATTAGACTGCTGGACCAGGATTTGATATCTCAGTGTGTAATTAGGCTGCTGGACCAGGATTTGATCTCTCAGTGTGTAATTAGACTGCTGGACCAGGATTTGATATCTCAGTGTGTAATTAGGCTGCTGGACCAGGATTTGATCTCTCAGTGTGTAATTAGGCTGCTGTACCAGGATTTGATCTCTCAGTGTGTAATTAGACTGCTGTACCAGGATGTGTCCACTCTAACCCATCTCTCTGTCCCTCTCTCTATGCCTCCGGACCTGTGGCAGTCTCTATGGGGGTACCACAGGGTTCAATTCTCGGGCCGACTCTTTTCTCTGTATATATCAATGATGAGCTTCAATGCCATACTGTATATATCCAAACGAGCTTCAATGCCATACAACACTCCTTCCGTGGCCTCCAACTGCTCTTAAACGCTAGTAAAACCAAATGCATGCTTTTCAACCGTTCGCTGCCCGCACCCGCCCGCCCGACTAGCATCACCACCCTGGACGGTTCCGACCTAGAAAATGTGGACAACTATAAATACCTAGGTGTCTGGTTAGACTGTAAAATCTCCTTCCAGACTCATATTAAACATCTCCAATCCAAAATCAAATCTAGAATCGGCTTTCTATTTTGCAACAAAGCCTCCTTCACTCACGCCGCCAAACTTACCCTCATAAAACTGACTATCCTACCGATCCTCGACTTCGGCGATGTCATCTACAAAATAGCTTCCAATACTCTACTCAGCTAACTGGATGCAGTCTATCACAGTGCCATCCGTTTTGTTACCAAATCACCTTATACTACCCACCACTGCGACCTGTATGCTCTAGTCGGCTGACCCTCGCTACATATTCGTCGCCAGACCCACTGGTTCTAGGTCATCTATAAGTTTATGTTAGGTAAAGCTCCGCCTTATCTCAGTTCACTGGTCACGATAACAACACCCACCCGTAGCACACGTTCCAGCAGGTATATCTCACTGATCATCCCCAAAGCCAACACCTCTTTGGCCGCCTTTCCTTCCAGTTCTCTGCTGCCAGTGACTGGAACGAATTGCAAAAATCACTGAAGTTGGAGACTTTTATTTCCCTCACCAACTTTAAACATCAACTATCTGAGCAGCTAACCGATCGCTGCAGCTGTACATAGTCATTCTGTAAATAGCCCACCCAATCTACCTACCTCATCCCCATACTGTTTTTATTTTATTTACTTTTCTGCTCTTTTGCTCACCAGTATCTCTACTTGCACATCATCATCTGCTCATTTATCCATCCAGTGTTAATCTACTAAATTGTAATTATTCGCTCCTATGCCCTATTTATTGCCTACCTCCTCATGCCTTTTGCACACACTGTATATAGACTTTCTTTTTTCTACTGTGTCATTGACTTGTTTATTGTGTTATTGGCTTGTTTGTTGTTTATTCCATGTGTAACTCTGTGTTGTTGTCTGTGTCACACTGCTTTGCTTTATCTTGGCCAGGTCACAGTTGTAAATGAGAACTTGTTCTCAACTAGCCTACCTGGTTAAATAAAGGTGAAATTAAAAATATAAAAAAATCAAATCCATCCATCCATCCACTCCTTAATTCATCCCCCCATATGCCTTGCCCTCTCTTTGTGTATTGTAACTGTGTACGTTTGTGTGTGTGTGTGTATGTGTGCGTGCGTGCGTGCGTGCGCGCGCGTGCGTGCGTGTGTGTGTGTGTGTGTGTGTGTGTGTGTGTGTGTGTGTGTGTGTGTGTGTGTGTACACACAGCTATGTATGTGTCTGACAGCAGGTAGAGAAGGAAAGAATCTTCATAAGAGAGAGAGAATATAAAGAGAAACAGATACATTGATGTGTGTATTTGAGTAATTCTCTGTAATTCAGGGCTCTTCTGTAACAGTGACCTTGGTCTCAGTAGGACTTCCTGGTCAAATAAAGGTTAAATAGAGAGCGATGGGCAGGTGAGAGGTAGAGGTTTCTACAACACAATGGCACTTCACATTGGCATGGCAACTGCCTTGTTGTCATGGCAATCCCATGACGACACGCTCGGCAGGTAAACAAAGATGCCAGTTGCTAGGGGTGACGGCTGTGCTCTTGGGATAAACAAAGAAAGAGGAGGAGGTGGAGGAGGAGGAGGAGGAGAGAGAAAAAGAGAGGGAGAGGTAAAGAGGTAAAAATAGAGAGGGGAAGGTAAGCAGGGAGGGAACAGATGGATAGAAAGACTCTGAGTAAAGAACTGCATGAGGATCACTGAATAGAGAGAAAGCGAAGGAGGGAGAACAATAGTAGTCAGTGGGGAAGGGGGAGCGAGAGGGAGAGGTAGAGGGGAGGAGAGAGATCGGGAGGGAGAGGGGAGGGAAGAGAGAGAGAGGGAGGGAGGACAATAGTAGTCAGTGGGGGAAGGGGAGTGAGAGGGAAAGGGAGAGGAGAGGAGAGGAGAGGAGAGGAGAGGAGAGGAGAGGAGAGGAGAGGAGAGGAGAGGAGAGGAGAGGAGAGGAGAGGAGAGGAGAGGAGAGGAGAGGAGAGGAGAGGAGAGAGAGAGAGGGGAGGAGAGAGGAGAGGAGAGGAGAGGAGAGGAGAGGAGAGGAGAGGAGAGGAGAGGAGAGGAGAGGAGAGGAGAGGAGAGGAGAGGAGAGGAGAGGAGAGGAGAGGAGAGGAGAGGAGGAGAGAGATCGGGAGGGAGAAGGAGAGGAGAGGAGAGGAGAGGAGAGGAGAGGAGAGGAGAGGAGAGGAGAGGAGAGGAGAGGAGAGGAGAGGAGAGGAGAGGAGAGGAGAGGAGAGAGATCGGGAGGGAGAGGGGAGGAGAGAGATCGGGAGGGAGAGGGGAGGGGAGAGAGAGAGGGAGGGAGGGAGGACAATAGTAGTCAGTGGGGGAAGGGGAGTGAGAGGGAGAGGGAGAGGGAGAAGGGAGGAGAGAGATCGGGAGGGAGAGGGGAGGGGAGGGGAGAGAGAGGGAGGGAGGGAGGACAATAGTAGTCAGTGGGGAAGGGGGAGGGAGAGGTAGAGGGGAGGAGAGAGATCGGGAGGGAGAGGGGAGGGGAGAGAGAGAGAGGGAGGGAGGACAATAGTAGTCAGTGGGGAAGGGGGAGGGAGAGGGAGAGGTAGAGGGGAGGAGAGAGATTGGGAGGGAGAGGGGAGGGGGTTGTGTCTATACAGTATAGTACTTTAAATTCCCTTGAGCTGGAGAATGAAATAGAAATAATGTCTAGTTCCTGCTTCAGTGGCCTGACTCCCTCTACCAGATTACACCCCGCCCCCTCTCTCTCCCCTTTACACTGTAAAAACACACATCTAGTTGTTTCAACTAATTATTAGCACTGGTTCCACAGACTTTTTTTGGTTTAAATTTTTTCAGCCAAAGTGTTACCTGAACTTAACATTTTTAGTTGCGCCAAACTTATCTCCAACATTAAAAAACGTAGGCAAAAATACAGTCAACTTAAAATTATGTGTTTGCTAACCAGGTAGGCCAGTTGAGAACAAGTTCTCATTTACAACTGCGACCTGGCCAAGATAAAGCAAAGCAGTGTGACACAAACAACACTGAGTTACTCATGGGACAAACAAACGTACAGTCAATAACACAATGGAAAAATATATATACAGTGTGTGCAAATGTAGTAAGATAAGAGAGGTAAGGCAATAAATAGGCCATAGTGGCGAAATAATTATAATTTAGCAATTAAACACTGGAGTGAATGATAGTGCAGAAGATGAATGTGCAAGTAGAGATACTGGGGTGCAAAATAAATAACAATATGGGGATGAGGTAGTTGGGTGGGCTATTTACAGATGGGCTGTGTACAGGTGCAATGGTCGGTAAGCTGCTCTGACAGCTGATGCTTAAAGCTTAGAATTAGTGATTTTTGCAATTCGTTCCAGTCATTTGGAGCAGAGAACTGGAAGGAAAGGCAGCCAAAGGAGGAGTTGGCTTTGGGGATGACCAGTGAAATATACCTGCTGGAGCGCATGCTACGGGTGGGTGTTGCTATGGTGACCAGTGAGCTGAGATAAGGCGGTGCTTTACCTAGCAAAGACTTATAGATGACCTGGAGCCAGTGGGTTTGGCGACGAATATGAAGCGAGGGCCATCCAACAAGAGCATACAGCAATCGGTTGAAGAACATGCATTTAGTTTTACTTGTATTTAAGAGCAATTGGAGGCCACGGAAGGAGTGTTGTATGGCATTGAAGCTCGTCTGGAGGTTTGTTAGCACAGAGTCCAAAGAAGGGCCAGAAGTATACAGAATGGTGTCGTCTGCGTAGAGGTGGATCAGAGAATCACCAGCAGCAAGAGCGACATCAATGATGTATACAGAGAAAAGAGTCGGCCCAAGAATTGAATCCTGTGGCACCCCCATAGAGACTGCCAGAAGTCCGGACAACAGGCCCTCCGATTTGACACACTGAACTCTGAGAAGTAGTTGGTGAACCAGGCGAGGCAGTCATTTGAGAAACCAAGGCTGTTGAGTCTGCCGATATTGCCAATATTGCCAAATTTGTCTCATATGTTCATTCAACTAGAAATATTTTTTTCTAACTACATACTTTTTTCTAACTATCTTAACTACAAACAAAACAACTCTGTGGAACTAGTTACACACACACACAGTGCCTTTAACATAAAACATTTTAAACTTACATATTTGACACAGGTTGATGTATATGATGACACTGTGCATGTTCATTTCTACAGTAATTATTATTCAACATGTCCTCACCTGGGATTTGAACTCACAACCTCCTTAATGGCATTCCGAGCTTCCTGCAACGCCACCAATTCTGTATCAATTATCAGTTAATCTGACTATTCTCTCATCATTGATTTGATAGACTTATTTACGCTATTTTAGTTGTTTCTGTATAGTTGTCTAATGTTGGTGGGGCATTACTCTGTTTTAATGTTAATCCTTAATTGCTATGATAAATAAAATAGTTTTTCTTTAACAGAGCTGAGATTTACTTTGACGTGAAAACTGTTGCAATACAGTGAAATCAGTTTTTGACACAGACTTGGTGGAGTAGCAGGAAGATTGGAATGCTGTGAACCAGAAGGTTGTGAGTTCAAATCCCAGGTGAGGACATGTTGAATAATTATTACTGTATAGATGAACATGCACAATGTCAAATATGTAAGCTGAAAACATTGTATGTTAAAAGCACTGTGTGTGTAACTACTTCCACAGCCTTTTACGGAGGTAAAATAATAACTTCTAGTTGAATCAACATATGAGACAAATTGAGCAAACACATCATTTGAAGTTGACAGAATTTTTGCCTACATTTTCTCATGTTGGAGATGAGTTTGGGACAACTAAAAAAGTTAAATTCAGGTCACACTTTGACCGAAAAGTTGATTAAACCAAAAAAAAGGCGTGGAACCAGTTACTTAATAAAATGAATTGAAACAACAAAAACATGTTTTACAGTGTATCTCTCTCTCCTCCTCTCCATTGGTGCTTCTACTCACACAGACAACTACCCATCTTCATCTTCTCCTCTCTCTCCTTTTCTCTCTATCTGTTTCCCTGTCCATACACAAACAGGGTACAGCATCTGTCTCTTTCTCTCTCTCTCTCTCTCTCCCCCTGTCTGTCTGTCTGTCTCTCTCCCCCTCTGTCTGTCTGTCTCTCTCCCCCTCTGTCTGTCTGTCTGTCTGTCTTTCTGTCTCTCTCCCCCTCTGTCTGTCTCTCTCCCCCTCTGTCTGTCTGTCTGTCTGTCTGTCTGTCTGTCTGTCTGTCTGTCTGTCTGTCTGTCTGTCTGTCTGTCTCCCCCTCTGTCTGTCTTTCTCCCTCTCTGTCTGTCTTTCTCCCCTCTGTCTGTCTGTCTGTCTGTCTGTCTGTCTGTCTGTCTGTCTGTCTGTCTGTCTGTCTGTCTGTCTCTCACCCCCTCTGTCTGTCTGTCTGTCTGTCTGTCTGTCTGTCTGTCTGTCTGTCTGTCTGTCTGTCTGTCTGTCTGTCTGTCTGTCTGTCTGTCTGTCTGTCTGTCTCTTTCCCCCTCTCCCCCTCTGTCTGTATCTCTCCCCCTCTGTCTGTCTGTCTCTCCCCCTCTCTCTCCCCCTCTGTCTGTCTGTCTCTCTCCCCCTGTGTCTGTCTGTCTGTCTGTCTGTCTGTCTGTCTGTCTGTCTGTCTGTCTGTCTGTCTCCCCCTCTCCCCCTCTGTCTGTCCGTCCGTCCGTCCGTCTGTCTCTCTCCCCCTCTGTCTGTCTGTCTGTCTGTCTGTCTGTCTGTCTGTCTGTCTGTCTGTCTGTCTGTCTGTCTGTCTGTCTCTCTCCCCCTCTGTCTGTCTGTCTGTCTGTCTGTCTGTCTGTCTGTCTGTCTGTCTGTCTGTCTGTCTGTCTCTCTCCCCCTCTGTCTGTCTGTCTGTCTGTCTGTCTGTCTGTCTGTCTGTCTGTCTGTCTGTCTGTCTGTCTGTCTGTCTGTCTGTCTGTCTGTCTGTCTGTCTGTCTGTCTCCCCCTCTGTCTGTCTCTCTCCCACTCTGTCTGTCTGTCTGTCTGTCTGTCTGTCTGTCTGTCTGTCTGTCTGTCTGTCTGTCTGTCTGTCTGTCTGTCTGTCTGTCTGTCTGTCTCCCCCTCTGTCTGTCTGTATGTCTCTCTCCCCCTCTGTCTGTCTGTCTGTCTGTCTGTCTCTCTCCCCCTCTCCCCCTCTCCCCCTCTCCCCCTCTCCCCCTCTGTCTGTCTGTCTGTCTGTCTGTCTGTCTGTCTGTCTGTCTGTCTGTCTGTCTCTCTCCCCCTCTGTCTGTCTCTCTCCCCCTCTGTCTGTCTGTCTGTCTGTCTGTCTGTCTGTCTGTCTGTCTGTCTGTCTGTCTGTCTCTTTCCCCCTCTCCCCCTCTGTCTGTATCTCTCCCCCTCTGTCTGTCTGTCTCTCCCCCTCTCTCTCCCCCTCTGTCTGTCTGTCTCTCTCCCCCTGTGTCTGTCTGTCTGTCTGTCTGTCTGTCTGTCTGTCTGTCTGTCTGTCTGTCTGTCTGTCTCCCCCTCTCCCCCTCTCCCTGTCCGTCCGTCCGTCCGTCTGTCTCTCTCCCCCTCTGTCTGTCTGTCTGTCTGTCTGTCTGTCTGTCTGTCTGTCTGTCTGTCTGTCTGTCTGTCTGTCTGTCTGTCTGTCTGTCTCTCTCCCCCTCTGTCTGTCTGTCTGTCTGTCTGTCTGTCTGTCTGTCTGTCTGTCTGTCTGTCTGTCTGTCTGTCTGTCTGTCTGTCTGTCTGTCTGTCTCTCTCCCCCTCTGTCTGTCTGTCTGTCTGTCTGTCTGTCTGTCTGTCTGTCTGTCTGTCTGTCTGTCTGTCTGTCTCCCCCTCTGTCTCCCCCTCTGTCTGTCTCTCTCCCACTCTGTCTGTCTGTCTGTCTGTCTGTCTGTCTGTCTGTCTGTCTGTCTGTCTGTCTGTCTGTCTGTCTGTCTGTCTGTCTGTCTGTCTGTCTCTCTCCCCCTCTGTCTGTCTGTCTGTCTGTCTGTCTGTCTGTCTGTCTGTCTGTCTGTCTGTCTGTCTGTCTGTCTGTGTGTGTGTCTGTCTGTCTGTCTGTCTGTCTGTCTGTCTGTCTGTCTGTCTGTCTGTCTCTCTCCCCCTCTGTCTGTCTCTCTCCCCCTCTCCCCCTCTGTCTGTCTCTCTCCCCCTCTGTCTGTCTGTCTCTCTCCCCCTCTCCCCCTCTGTCTGTCTGTCTGTCTGTCTGTCTGTCTGTCTGTCTGTCTGTCTGCCTGTCTGTCTCCCCCTCTGTCTGTCTGTCTGTCTGTCTGTCTGTCTGTCTGTCTGTCTGTCTGTCTGTCTGTCTGTCTGTCTGTCTGTCTGTCTGTCTCTCTCCCCCTCTGTCTGTCTGTCTGTCTGTCTGTCTGTCTGTCTGTCTGTCTGTCTGTCTGTCTGTCTGTCTGTCTGTCTGTCTGTCTGTCTGTCTGTCTGTCTGTCTGTCTCTTTCCCCCTCTCCCCCTCTGTCTGTATCTCTCCCCCTCTGTCTCTCTCCTACACCTTCTCTCTCTCATACACCTTAGCCAAATACATTTAAACTCAGTTTTTAACACTTCCTGACATTTAATCCTAGTAAACATTCCCTGTCATAGGTCAGTTAGGATCACCACTTTATTTTAAGAATGTGAAATGTCAAAATAATAGTAGAGAGATTTATTTATTTCAGCTTTTATTTCTTTCATCATATTCCCAGTGGGTCAGAAGTTTACATACACTCAATTAGTATTTGGTTGCATTGCCTTTAAATTGTTGAACTTGGGTCAAACGTTTCGGGAAGCCTTCCACAAGCTTCCCACAACAAGTTGGGTGAATTTTGGCCCATTCCTCCTGACAGAGCTGGTGTAACTGAGTCAGGTTTGTAGGCCTTCTTGCTCGCACACACATTTTCAGTTCTGCCAACAAATTTTCTATAGGATAATGCTGCCACCCCATGCTTCACGGTTGGGATGGTGTTCTTCGGCTTGCAAGCCTCCCCCTTTTTCCTCCAAACATAATGATGGTCATTATGGCCAAACAGTTCTATTTTTGCTTCATCAGAACAGAGGACATTTTTCCCAAAAGTACGATCTTTGTCCCCATGCGCAGTTGCAAACCGTAGTCTGGCTTTTTTATGGTGGTTTTGGAGAAGTGGCTTCTTCCTTGCTGAGCGGCCTTTCAGGTTATGTCGATATAGGACTCGTTTTACTGTGGATATAGATAATTTTGTACCTGTTTCCTCCAGCATCTTCACAAGGTCCTTTGCGGTTGTTCTGGGATTGATTTGCACTTTTCGCACCAAAGTACGTTCATCTCTAGGAGACAGAACGCGTCTCCTTCCTGAGCGGTATGACGGCTGTGTGGTCCCATGGTGTTAATACTTGCGTACTATTGTTTGTACAGATGAACGCGGTACTTTCAGGCGTTTGGAAATTGCTCCCAAGGATGAACCAGACTTGTGGAGGTCTACAATTTTTTGTCATGCACAAAGTAGATGTCCTAACCGACTTGCCAAAACTATAGTTTGTTAACAAGACATTTGTGGAGTGGTCGAAAAACAAGTTTCAATGACTCCAACCTAAGTGGATGTAAACTTCCAACTTCAACTGTACATATCACTCTATATAGATACGCTCCTGTATGTGTCTATTCTCTATGGATGCTCTGACATCCTCATGTGTGTGTGTGTGTGTGTGTGTGTGTGTGTGTGTGTGTGTGTGTGTGTGTGTGTGTGTGTGTGTGTGTGTGTGTGTGTGTGTGTGTGTGTGTGTGTGTGTGTGTGTGTGTGTGTGTGTGTGTGTGTGTGTTTGTGTGAACATGCAAAGGAACTGCATCACATGGGCAGTCTCACCTAAAGGCATGACCACTCACACATTCACACGTACAGACACTCACACAAACACACATTCACACAGTTAATCTCACTCCCTGCAGTAATGCAGAGAGGATTTTACTAGGATTAGGGGATATTAAATCCTTGGATTATCCAATCAAATCTTATTCTACCCCCTCCCCCGCCTATGCACAATCATTGGACTGAACCATCACACCACATCATGGGGGGAGGATCTGCGTGTGTGAGTGCGAGTGCGTGTGAGTGTGAGTGTGAGTGTGAGTGTGCGTGTGTGTGAGGGAGAGGATTACAGCAGTGGGATCTCTGTTGTCATTTCTGCCTATTTATTTTTCCCCACAAGACACTGAGGTCAAAAAATATGGCAGACCAAACGATGATGAGATCCAGTCACAAACCAAAACATGAACCACAAGCAGACGCACACACCGGAACAGTCCATCCACACAATTTCAGAGATCCATTTTCCTGAGTGCACAAGAAAGAATAACTATTTTTATCCCTCCCTCCCCACTCTCTATCTAACGTTATTCCTCTCTCTTCCCCACTCCTCTATTTCTCTCCCTCCCTCCCCACTCTCTATCTAGCGTTATTCCTCTCTCTTTCCCACTCCTCTATTTCTCTCCCTCCCTCCCTCCCTCCCCATCTCTCTCTATAATCCTCTCCCATACTGGGCGTAATAACAGTGTCATCGCTCTGCTCTCTCTCTCTCTCTTTCTATCACTCCCTCTGCTCTCTCGTTCTGCCTTCTTTCTCTCTGTTCTCTCTCTTTTTCTCCCTCTCTCTTTCTCCTACTACTACTGTCTCCTTTTCCTCATCGCTTTAACGAGCCTCAGAGACCCCAGCTCTAACGAGCCTCAGAGACCCCAGCTCTAACGAGCCTCAGAGACCCCAGCTCTAACGAGTCTCAGGGACCCCAGCTCTAACGAGCCTCAGAGACCCCAGCTCTAACGAGCCTCAGAGACCCCAGCTCTAACGAGCCTCAGAGACCCCAGCTCTAACGAGCCTCAGAGACCCCAGCTCTAACGAGCCTCAGAGACCCCAGCTCTAACGAGTCTCAGAGACCCCAGCTCTAACGAGCCTCAGAGACCCCAGCTCTAACGAGCCTCAGAGACCCCAGCTCTAACGAGCCTCAGGGACCCCAGCTCTAACGAGCCTCAGAGACCCCAGCTCTAACGAGTCTCAGAGACCCCAGCTCTAACGAGCCTCAGAGACCCCAGCTCTAACGAGCCTCAGAGACCCCAGCTCTAACGAGCCTCAGAGACCCCAGCTCTAACGAGTCTCAGAGACCCCAGCTCTAACGAACCTCAGAGACCCCAGCTCTAACGAGCCTCAGAGACCCCAGCTCTAACGAGTCTCAGAGACCCCAGCTCTAACGAGCCTCAGAGACCCCAGCTCTAACGAGTCTCAGAGACCCCAGCTCTAACGAGTCTCAGAGACCCCAGCTCTAACGAACCTCAGAGACCCCAGCTCTAACGAACCTCAGAGACCCCAGCTCTAACGAGTCTCAGAGATCCCAGCTTTAACGAGTCTCAGAGACCCCAGCTCTAACGAGCCTCAGAGACCCCAGCTCTAACGAGCCTCAGAGACCCCAGCTCTAACGAGCCTCAGAGATCCCAGCTCTAACGAGCCTCAGAGACCCCAGCTCTAACGAGCCTCAGAGACCCCAGCTCTAACGAGCCTCAGAGATCCCAGCTCTAACGAGCCTCAGAGACCCCAGCTCTAACGAGCCTCAGAGACCCCAGCTCTAACGAGCCTCAGAGACCCCAGCTCTAACGAGCAGAGATCCCAGCTCTAACGAGCCTCAGAGACCCCAGCTCTAACGAGCCTCAGAGACCCCAGCTCTAACGAGCAGAGATCCCAGCTCTAACGAGCAGAGATCCCAGCTCTAACGAGCCTCAGAGACCCCAGCTCTAACGAGCCTCAGAGACCCCAGCTCTAACGAGCCTCAGAGATCCCCGCTCTAACGAGCCTCAGAGACCCTAGCTCTAACGAGCCTCAGAGACCCCAGCTCTAACGAGCCTCAGAGACCCCAGCTCTAACGAGCAGAGATCCCAGCTCTAACGAGCCTCAGAGACCCCAGCTCTAACGAGCCTCAGAGACCCTAGCTCTAACGAGCCTCAGAGACCCCATCGCTATAAGCGCCAATGTCTTATGAGGCCTTATGACACACAAATAACAGGTTTATGAACCCCGCTGGCTGGTTTACTAAATTATAGTAATTCTTCCCAATTTAGGTTTTGGAAGACCACGATGTCGTCTAGTTTTTAATCCAATCTGTTTTCTAAATCTGTTTTATACAGACCAAGGTGATAACAGCCATGTTGAAGCATAATGAATTGACAATGACAGCAAGAAAAGAGAGAGCGAGCAAAAGAGAGAAAGAGAGAAAGATAGACGATAGAGAGATTGAGAAAGAGAGAAAGGGGTGGTGTGTTCTCTCCCCACCTCTTTCACAGCACGTTAGTCATCATCGTATCCCCCTGGTTACCTAGCAACCGGCCATCTCGCTCTCCTCCGTTGCCAAGCAACGAGGCCTGCAACCATAATGCAACCTCCTGAGCTCCCCATCCCCCTCTCTCATCCCTCCCTCGCTCCCTCCCTCTCTCATTCCATTCTTCACACCTGAGAAGTCTGCCCTTATATTCCTCCGCTCCATCCTTCATCTGACAGTTAACCCTTCATCAGCCACTCAAACAGAGCATGAATCACCAATGCAGATCACACACACACACACACACACACACACACACACACACACACACACACACACACACACACACACACACACACACACACACACACACACACACACACACACACACACACACACACACACACACACTCATATACACACACACACATACGCTCTTCATCAGTGTCTCTGTGTGCGTAAAACAGAACTAATCATCCTGTTGATCAGCCAATCTCAGAGTTTTTGTTGACACGTATGAAAACATGACTATAGTACCACGGTTCAGTCCTTTCTCTTCATACATACTGCACCTCATCATGTTATTTCACTCTTTGGGAATACTAGGATTGTCACGTTCTGACCATAGTTCTTTTGGTTTTTCGTTGTTTTAGTATGGTCAGGGCGTGAGTTGGGGTGGGAGGTCTATGTTTTCTGTTTCTATGTGGGGTTTCTTGTTTGGCCTGATATGGTTCTCAATCAGAGGCAGGTGTTAGTCATTGTCTCTGACTGGGAACCATATTAGGTAGCCTGTTTTGTAGTGTGTTTTGTGGGTGATTGTTCCTGTTCGTGTGTTCCTGTTTTGTCTGTATTCACTAGTTCGGGACTGTAGCTTCGTTGGTTTTCGTCTGTTTATTGTTTTGTTCAATATTGAAAAGTATTCAAATAAATATGGATACCTACCACGCTGCGCATTGGTCCTCCTCTCCTTCCACCGACGAAAGCCATTACAAGGATTATGTGTAGTATGTTATGAATAACATATCAAATGTACAGTTGAAGTTGGAAGTTTACATAAACTTAGGTTGGAGTCATTAAAACAAATTTTTCAACCACTCCACAAATTTCTTGTTAACAAACTATAGTTTTGGCAAGTCAGTTAGGACATCTACTTTGTGCATGACACAAGTAATTTTAACAGCAATTGTTTACAGACAGATTATTTCACTTATAATTAACTGTATCACAATTCCAGTTGGTCAGAAGTTTACATACACTAAGTTGACTGTGCCTTTAAACAGCATGGAAAATTCAAGAAAATTATGTCATGGCTTTAGAAGCTTCTAATAGGCTAATTGACATAATTTGAGTCAATTGGAGGTATACCTGTGGATGTATTTCAAGGCCTACCTTCAAACTCAGTGCCTCTTTGCTTGACATCATAGGAAAATCAAAAGAAATCAGCCAAGACTTGTATTATTGTAGACCTCCACAAGTCTGGTTCATCCTTGGGAGCAATTTCCAAATGCCTGAAGGTACCACGTTCATCTGTATAAACAATAGTACGCAAGTATTAACACCATGGGACCACACAGCCGTCATACCGCTCAGGAAGGAGAAGCGTTCTGTCTCCTAGAGATGAACGTACTTTGGTGCGAAAAGTGCAAATCAATCCCAGAACAACAGCAAAGGACCTTGTGAAGATGCTGGAGGAAACAGGTACAAAATTATCTATATCCACAGTAAAACGAGTCCTATATCGACATAACCTGAAAGGCCGCTCAGCAAGGAAGAAGCCACTTCTCCAAAACCACCATAAAAAAGCCAGACTACGGTTTGCAACTGCGCTATGGGACAAAGATCGTACTTTTGGAGAAATGTCCTCGGTCTGATGAGGCAAAAATAGAACTGTTTGGCCATAATGACCATCATTATGTTTGGAGGAAAAAGGGGGAGGCTTGCAAGCCGAAGAACACCCTCCCAACCGTGAAGCAGGGGGTGGAGCATCATGTGTGGGGGTGCTTTGCTGCAGGAGGGACTGGTGCACTTCACAAAATAGATGGCTTCATGAGGAGGGAAAATTATGTGGATATATTGAAGCAACATCTCAAGACATCAGTCAGGAACTTAAAGCTTGGTCGCAATGGGTCTTCCAAATGAACAATGACCCCAAGCATACTTCCAAAGTTGTGGCAAAATGGACAACAAAGTCAAAGTATTGGAATGGCCATCACAAAGCTCTGACCTCAATCCTACAGAATATTTGTGGGCAGAACTGAAAAAGCGTGTGTGAGCAAGGAGGCCTACAAACCTGACTCAGTTACACCAGCTCTGTCAGGAGGAATGGGCCAAAATTCACCCAACTTATTGTGGGAAGCTTGTGGAAGGCTACCTGAAACGTTTGACCCAAGTTAAACAAGTTAAAAGCAATGCAACCAAATACTAATTGAGTGTATATAAACTTCTGGGAATGTGTTGAAGCAATAAAAGCTGAAATAAATCATTCTCTCTACTATTATTCTGACATTTCACATTCTTAAAATAAAGTGGTGATCCTAACTGACCCAAGACAGGGAATTTTTACTAGGATTAAATGTCAGGAATGGTGAAAAACTGAGTATAAATGTATTTGGCTAAGGTGTATGTAAACTTCTGACTTCAACTGTACATACGACTCTACACCATGGAACATGGAACAGCAACGTGACCTCCATCCTGTCACTCCACATCATATAATACACATGACCAGCTGAAACAGTGAACAACAACCTTCTAATGGAGACTGAATGACAGCGGTGATGCTGCAGCACATCTCAGTTTAACTGCAGTGGTGTCATAGCAGCTACATACTGAGTGTCATGCTACAATAATCACTTACAAACCCACAATAATGTCTCATTTATGAGGTGGAACACACCTTGTAGCGAATGGGACTTGGCGATAGAGGCTACAGGGTTAGTTAGTTAGTTAGTTAGTTAGTTAGTTAGTTAGTTAGTTAGTTAGTTAGTTAGTTAGTTAGTTAGTTAGTTAGACTCCAGAGATGATCTCCAATGCCAGGTGCTACCCCTCTTTTGGAAAGCAGTTTTTCCCTGGATTAGGGATTAAGCACCCCCAGACACGAGCACAGACGAGAGGGCTAACCAGCGCCCGACCACCTGCCCTTTTGCTCTCCTATGAAAAAGTGTATTTTTTGTAAGTGTTTGAATTACTTTTTGTCTCTTTTAGTAGTTTTTTAAATGTAACGTTATGAATTGCACATCAAACTAGCTAATTTTATAAACTCTTGAATGTCACAAAATTCCCCCGCCCTACCGCTCCAAGAACACACTCGTCTGACTTGCGTGCAGTGGCCACTGGCTACGGGGGCGTGGAGCGGGGAGACTTGAATACCGCTAGGAAGAGTTGGATCTGTCATGTCTCCCACTGTTAGGGACACAGAATGGGGGATTCAACTGCTGGTTAGCAAGAGGCAGATATCAGAAGCAGGACAAACTGCTTGTTAGCAAGAGGCAGATATCAGAAGCAGGACAAACTGCTTGTTAGAAAGAGGCAGGTATCAGAAGCAGGACAAACTGCTTGTTAGAAAGAGGCAGATATCAGAAGCAGGACAAACTGCTTGTTAGCAAGAGGCAGATATCAGAAGCAGGACAAACTGCTTGTAGGAAGAGGCAGATATCAGAAGCAGGACAAACTGCTTGTTAGCAAGAGGCAGATATCAGAAGCAGGACAAACTGCTGGTTAGCAAGAGGCAGATATCAGAAGCAGGACAAACTGCTTGTTAGAAAGAGGCAGATATCAGAATCAGGACAAACTGCTTGTTAGCAAGAGGCAGATATCAGAAGCAGGACAAACTGCTTGTTAGCAAGAGGCAGATATCAGAAGCAGGAAACTGCTTGTAGGAAGGGCAGATATCAGAAGAGGACAAACTGTGGTTAGCAAGAGGAGATATCAGAAGCAGGACAAACTGTTGTTAGAAAGAGGCAGATATCAGAATCAGGACAAACTGCTTGTTAGAAGAGGCAGATATCAGAACAAGGACAAACTGCTTGTTAGAAAGAGGCAGATATCAGAAGCAGGAAAAACTGCTTGTAGGAAGAGGCAGATATCAGAAGCAAGACAAACTGCTTGTTAGAAAGAGGCAGATATCAGAAGCAGGACAAACTGCTTGTAGGAAGAGGCAGATATCAGAAGCAGGACAAACTGCTTGTTAGAAAGAGGCAGATATCAGAAGCAGGACAAACTGCTTGTTAGCAAGAGGCAGATATCAGAAGCAGGACAAACTGCTTGTTAGCAAGAGGAAGATATCAGAAGCAGGACAAACTGCTTGTTAGCAAGAGGAAGATATCAGAATCAGGACAAACTGCTTGTTAGCAAGAGGAAGATATCAGAAGCAGGACAAACTGCTTGTTAGAAAGAGGCAGATATCAGAAGCAGGACAAACTGCTTGTTAGAAAGAGGCAGATATCAGAAGCAGGACAAACTGCTTGTTAGCAAGAGGCAGATATCAGATCAGGACAAACTGCTTGTTAGCAGAGGAAGATATCAGAAGCAGGACAACTGCTGTTAGCAGAGGAAGATATCAGAATCAGGACAAACTGCTTGTTAGCAAGAGGAAGATATCAGAAGCAGGACAAACTGCTTGTTAGCAAGAGGAAGATATCAGAAGCAGGACAAACTGCTTGTTAGCAAGAGGAAGATATCAGAAGCAGGACAAACTGCTTGTTAGCAAGAGGCAGATATCAGAAGCAGGACAAACTGCTTGTTAGAAAGAGGCAGATATCAGAAGCAGGACAAACTGCTTGTTAGAAAGAGGCAGATATCAGAAGCGGACAAACTGCTTGTTAGCAAGAGGCAGATATCAGAAGCAGGACAAACTGCTTGTTAGAAAGAGGCAGATATCAGAAGCAGGACAAAACTGCTTGTTAGAAAGAGGCAGATATCAGAAGCAGGACAAACTGCTTGTT
>NW_024059630.1:142384-183864 GCF_016432855.1 Salvelinus namaycush | reverse complement strand
AGAGGTATAAAACATGTGACAGACGGGGAAAGAGAAGAGGTATAAACATGTAGACAGATGGGGAAAGAGAAGAGGTATAAACATGTAGACAGATGGGGGAAAGAGAAGAGGTATAAACATGTAGACAGACGGTGAAAGAGAAGAGGCATAAACATGTAGACAGATGGGTGAAAGAGAAGAGGTATAAACATACAGACAGACGGTGAAAGAGAGAAGAGGTATAAACATGTAGACAGACGGGGGAAAGAGAAGAGGTATAAACATGTAGACAGATGGGGGAAAGAGAAGAGGTATAAACATGTAGACAGACGGGGGAAAGAGAAGAGGTATAAACATACAGACAGACGGGGGAAAGAGAAGAGGTATAAACATACAGACAGAAGGGGGAAAGAGAAGAGGTATAAACATGTAGACAGATGGGGAAAGAGAAGAGGTATAAACATGTAGACAGACGGGGGAAAGAGAAGAGGTATAAACATGTAGACAGATGGGGGAAAGAGAAGAGGTATAAACATGTAGACAGACAGGTGAAAGAGAAGAGGTATAAACATGTAGACAGACAGGTGAAAGAGAAGAGGCATAAACATGTAGACAGATGGGGGAAGAGAAGAGGTATAAACATACAGACAGCGGGGAAAGAGAAGAGTATAAACATGTAGACAGATGGGAAAGAGAAGAGGTATAAACATGTAGACAGATGGGGAAAGAGAAGAGGTATAAACATACAGACAGACGGGGAAAGAGAAGAGGTATAAACATACAGACAGACGGGGGAAAGAGAAGAGGTATAAACATGTAGACAGATGGGGAAAGAGAAGAGGTATAAACATGTAGACAGATGGGGGAAAGAGAAGAGGTATAAACATACAGACAGACGGGGAAAGAGAAGAGGTATAAACATGTCGACAGACGGGGAAAGAGAAGAGGTATAAACATGTAGACAGATGGGTGAAAGAGAAGAGGTATAAACATACAGACAGATGGGTGAAAGAGAAGAGGTATAAACATGTAGACAGATGGTGAAAGAGAAGAGGTATAAACATGTAGACAGATGGGTGAAAGAGAAGAGGTATAAACATGTAGACAGACGGGTGAAAGAGAAGAGGTATAAACATGTAGACAGATGGGGGAAAGAGAAGAGGTATAAACATGTAGACAGACGGGGAAAGAGAAGAGGTATAAACATGTAGACAGATGGTGAAAGAGAAGCGGCATAAACATGTAGACAGATGGGGAAAGAGAAGAGGTATAAACATGTAGACAGATGGTGAAATAGAAGAGGCATAAACATGTAGACAGATGGTGAAAGAGAAGAGGTATAAACATGTAGACAGACAGGTGAAAGAGAAGAGGCATAAACATGTAGACAGACGGGTGAAATAGAAGAGGTATAAACATGTAGACAGATGGGTGAAAGAGAAGAGGTATAAACATGTAGACAGACAGGTGAAAGAGAAGAGGTATAAACATGTAGAAAGACAGGTGAAAGAGAAGAGGAATAAACATGTAGACAGACGGGTGAAAGAGAAGAGGTATAAACATGTAGACAGATGGGTGAAAGAGAAGAGGTATAAACATGTAGACAGACAGGTGAAAGAGAAGAGGTATAAACATGTAGACAGACAGGTGAAAGAGAAGAGGCATAAACATGTAGACAGACGGGTGAAAGAGAAGAGGTATAAACATGTAGACAGATGGGTGAAAGAGAAGAGGTATAAACATGTAGACAGACGGGTGAAAGAGAAGAGGTATAAACATGTAGACAGACAGGTGAAAGAGAAGAGGTATAAACATGGAGACCGACGGGGTAAAGAGAAGAGGTATAAACATGTAGACAGATGGGTGAAAGAGAAGATGTATAAACATGTAGACAGATGGGTGAAAGAGAAGAGGTATAAACATGTAGACAGATGGGTGAAAGAGAAGAGGTATAAACATGTAGACAGATGGGGAAAGAGAAGAGGTATAAACATGTAGACAGATGGGGAAAGAGAAGAGGTAAAAACATGTAGACAGACGGGGGAAAGAGAAGAGGTATAAACATGTAGACAGATGGGTGAAAGAGAAGAGGTATAAACATGTAGACAGATGGGGAAAGAGAAGAGGTATAAACATGTAGACAGATGGGTGAAAGAGAAGAGGTATAAACATGTAGACAGATGGTGAAAGAGAAGAGGTATAAACATGTAGACAGACGGGGGAAAGAGAAGAGGTATAAACATGTAGACAGATGGGGGAAAGAGAAGAGGTATAAACATGTAGACAGATGGGAGAAAGAGAAGAGGTATAAACATGTAGACAGATGGTGAAAGAGAAGAGGTATAAACATGTAGACAGACGGGGGGAAGAGAAGAGGTATAAACATGTAGACAGATGGGTGAAAGAGAAGAGGTATAAACATGTAGACAGATGGTGAAAGAGAAGAGGTATAAACATGTAGACAGACGGGGGCAAGAGAAGAGGTATAAACATGTAGACAGATGGGGGAAAAAGAAGAGGCATAAACATGTAGACAGATGGTGAAAGAGAAGAGGTATAAACATGTAGACAGACGGGGGAAAGAGAAGAGGTATAAACATGTAGACAGATGGGGGAAAGAGAAGAGGTATAAACATGTAGACAGATGGGTGAAAGAGAAGAGGTATAAACATGTAGACAGATGGTGAAAGAGAAGAGGTATAAACATGTAGACAGACGGGGGAAAGAGAAGAGGTATAAACATGTAGACAGATGGGGAAAGAGAAGAGGTATAAACATGTAGACAGATGGTGAAAGAGAAGAGGTATAAACATGTAGACAGATGGAGAAAGAGAAGAGGTATAAACATGTAGACAGATGGTGAAAGAGAAGAGGTATAAACATGTAGACAGACGGGTGAAAGAGAAGAGGTATAAACATGTAGACAGATGGGTGAAAGAGAAGAGGTATAAACATGTAGACAGACGGGTGAAAGAGAAGAGGTATAAACATGTAGACAGACAGGTGAAAGAGAAGAGGTATAAACATGGAGACCGACGGGGTAAAGAGAAGAGGTATAAACATGTAGACAGATGGGTGAAAGAGAAGATGTATAAACATGTAGACAGATGGGTGAAAGAGAAGAGGTATAAACATGTAGACAGATGGGTGAAAGAGAAGAGGTATAAACATGTAGACAGATGGGGAAAGAGAAGAGGTATAAACATGTAGACAGATGGGGAAAGAGAAGAGGTAAAAACATGTAGACAGACGGGGGAAAGAGAAGAGGTATAAACATGTAGACAGATGGGTGAAAGAGAAGAGGTATAAACATGTAGACAGATGGGGAAAGAGAAGAGGTATAAACATGTAGACAGATGGGTGAAAGAGAAGAGGTATAAACATGTAGACAGATGGTGAAAGAGAAGAGGTATAAACATGTAGACAGACGGGGGAAAGAGAAGAGGTATAAACATGTAGACAGATGGGGGAAAGAGAAGAGGTATAAACATGTAGACAGATGGGAGAAAGAGAAGAGGTATAAACATGTAGACAGATGGTGAAAGAGAAGAGGTATAAACATGTAGACAGACGGGGGGAAGAGAAGAGGTATAAACATGTAGACAGATGGGTGAAAGAGAAGAGGTATAAACATGTAGACAGATGGTGAAAGAGAAGAGGTATAAACATGTAGACAGACGGGGGCAAGAGAAGAGGTATAAACATGTAGACAGATGGGGGAAAAAGAAGAGGCATAAACATGTAGACAGATGGTGAAAGAGAAGAGGTATAAACATGTAGACAGACGGGGGAAAGAGAAGAGGTATAAACATGTAGACAGATGGGGGAAAGAGAAGAGGTATAAACATGTAGACAGATGGGTGAAAGAGAAGAGGTATAAACATGTAGACAGATGGTGAAAGAGAAGAGGTATAAACATGTAGACAGACGGGGGAAAGAGAAGAGGTATAAACATGTAGACAGATGGGGGAAAGAGAAGAGGCATAAACATGTAGACAGATGGTGAAAGAGAAGAGGTATAAACATGTAGACAGATGGAGAAAGAGAAGAGGTATAAACATGTAGACAGATGGTGAAAGAGAAGAGGTATAAACATGTAGACAGACGGGTGAAAGAGAAGAGGTATAAACATGTAGACAGATGGTGAAAGAGAAGAGGTATAAACATACAGACAGACGGTGAAAGAGAAGAGGTATAAACATGTAGACAGATGGGTGAAAGAGAAGAGGTATAAACATACAGACAGACGGTGAAAGAGAAGAGGTATAAACATGTAGACAGATGTGTGAAAGAGAAGAGGTATAAACATGTAGACAGATGGGTGAAAGAGAAGAGGTATAAACATGTAGACAGATGGGTGAAAGAGAAGAGGTATAAACATGTAGACAGATGGGTGAAAGAGAAGAGGTATAAACATGTAGACAGATGGGGAAAAGAGAAGAGGTATAAACATGTAGACAGACAGGTGAAAGAGAAGAGGTATAAACATACAGACAGATGGGTGAAAGAGAAGAGGTATAAACATGTAGACAGACAGGTGAAAGAGAAGAGGTATAAACATGTAGACAGATGGGTGAAAGAGAAGAGGTATAAACATGTAGACAGATGGTGAAAGAGAAGAGGTATAAACATGTAGACAGATGGGGAAAAGAGAAGAGGTATACACATGTAGACAGACAGGTGAAAGAGAAGAGGTATAAACATACAGACAGATGGGTGAAAGAGAAGAGGTATAAACATGTAGACAGACAGGTGAAAGAGAAGAGGTATAAACATGTAGACAGATGGGTGAAAGAGAAGAGGTATACACATGTAGACAGATGGGTGAAAGAGAAGAGGTATAAACATGTAGACAGATGGGGAAAAGAGAAGAGGTATAAACATGTAGACAGACGGGTGAAAGAGAAGAGGTATAAACATACAGACAGACGGGGGAAAGAGAAGAGGTATAAACATGTAGACAGACGGGGGAAAGAGAAGAGGTATAAACATACAGACAGACGGGGGAAAGAGAAGAGGTATAAACATGTAGACAGACGGGGGAAAGAGAAGAGGTATAAACATACATACAGACGGGGGAAAGAGAAGAGGTATAAACATGTAGACAGATGGTGAAAGAGAAGAGGTATAAACATGTAGACAGATGTGTGAAAGAGAAGAGGTATAAACATGTAGACAGACGGGGGAAAGAGAAGAGGTATAAACATACAGACAGACGGGGGAAAGAGAAGAGGTATAAACATGTAGACAGATGGGGGAAAGAGAAGAGGTATAAACATGTAGACAGATGGGGGAAAGAGAAGAGGTATAAACATGTAGACAGATGTGTGAAAGAGAAGAGGTATAAACATGTAGACAGACGGGGGAAAGAGAAGAGGTATAAACATGTAGACAGATGGGTGAAAGAGAAGAGGTATAAACATGTAGACAGATGGAGAAAGAGAAGAGGTATAAACATGTAGACAGATGGGGGAAAGAGAAGAGGTATAAACATACAGACAGATGGGTGAAAGAGAAGAGGTATAAACATGTAGACAGATGGGTGAAAGAGAAGAGGTATAAACATGTAGACAGACAGGTGAAAGAGAAGAGGTATAAACATGTAGACAGACGGGTGAAATAGAAGAGGTATAAACATGTAGACAGATGGGTGAAAGAGAAGAGGTATAAACATACAGACAGACGGGGGAAAGAGAAGAGGTATAAACATGTAGACAGATGGGTGAAAGAGAAGAGGTATAAACATGTAGACAGATGGGTGAAAGAGAAGAGGTATAAACATGTAGACAGATGGGTGAAAGAGAAGAGGTATAAACATGTAGACAGATGGGTGAAAGAGAAGAGGTATAAACATGTAGACAGACAGGTGAAAGAGAAGAGGTATAAACATGTAGACAGACAGGTGAAAGAGAAGAGGTATAAACATGTAGACAGACAGGTGAAAGAGAAGAGGTATAAACATGTAGACAGACGGGGAAAGAGAAGAGGTATAAACATGTAGACAGACAGGTGAAAGAGAAGAGGTATAAACATGTAGACAGACGTTGAAAGAGAAGAGGTATAAACATGTAGACAGACAGGTGAAAGAGAAGAGGTATAAACATGTAGACAGACGGTGAAAGAGAAGAGGTATAAACATGTAGACAGACAGGTGAAAGAGAAGAGGTATAAACATACAGACAGATGGGTGAAAGAGAAGAGGTATAAACATGTAGACAGACAAGAGGTATAAACATACAGACAGATGGGTGAAAGAGAAGAGGTATAAACATGTAGACAGATGGTGAAAGAGAAGAGGTATAAACATGTTGACAGATGGGGGAAAGAGAAGAGGTATAAACATACAGACAGATGGGGGAAAGAGAAGAGGTATAAACATACAGACAGATGGGGGAAAGAGAAGAGGTATAAACATGTAGACAGATGGGTGAAAGAGAAGAGGTATAAACATACAGACAGATGGGGGAAAGAGAAGAGGTATAAACATACAGACAGATGGGGGAAAGAGAAGAGGCATAAACATACAGACAGATGGGTAAAAGAGAAGAGGTATAAACATACAGACAGATGGGTGAAAGAGAAGAGGTATAAACATACAGACAGATGGGAGAAAGAGAAGAGGTATAAACATACAGACAGATGGGGGAAAGAGAAGAGGCATAAACATACAGACAGATGGTGAAAGAGAAGAGGTATAAACATGTAGACAGATGGTGAAAGAGAAGAGGTATAAACATGTAGACAGATGGGGAAAGAGAAGAGGTATAAACATGTAGACAGACAGGTGAAAGAGAAGAGGTATAAACATGTAGACAGATGGGGAAAGAGAAGAGGTATAAACATGTAGACAGACGGGGAAAGAGAAGAGGTATAAACATGTAGACAGATGGGTGAAAGAGAAGAGGTATAAACATGTAGACAGATGGTGAAAGAGAAGAGGTATAAACATGTAGACAGATGGGTGAAAGAGAAGAGGTATAAACATACAGACAGACGGGGGAAAGAGAAGAGGTATAAACATGTAGACAGATGGGGGAAAGAGAAGAGGTATAAACATGTAGACAGATGGGGAAAGAGAAGAGGTATAAACATGTAGACAGATGGGGAAAGAGAAGAGGTATAAACATGTAGACAGACGGGGGAAAGAGAAGAGGTATAAACATGTAGACAGATGGGGAAAGAGAAGAGGTATAAACATGTAGACAGATGGGGAAAGAGAAGAGGTATAAACATGTAGACAGATGGGTGAAAGAGAAGAGGTATAAACATGTAGACAGATGGGGAAAGAGAAGAGGTATAAACATGTAGACAGACGGGGGAAAGAGAAGAGGTATAAACATGTAGACAGATGGGGAAAGAGAAGAGGTAAAAACATGTAGACAGACAAGAGGTATAAACATACAGACAGATGGGTGAAAGAGAAGAGGTATAAACATGTAGACAGATGGTGAAAGAGAAGAGGTATAAACATGTTGACAGATGGGGGAAAGAGAAGAGGTATAAACATACAGACAGATGGGGGAAAGAGAAGAGGTATAAACATACAGACAGATGGGGGAAAGAGAAGAGGTATAAACATACAGACAGATGGGGGAAAGAGAAGAGGTATAAACATACAGACAGATGGGGGAAAGAGAAGAGGCATAAACATACAGACAGATGGGTAAAAGAGAAGAGGTATAAACATACAGACAGATGGGTGAAAGAGAAGAGGTATAAACATACAGACAGATGGGGGAAAGAGAAGAGGTATAAACATACAGACAGATGGGGGAAAGAGAAGAGGCATAAACATACAGACAGATGGGTGAAAGAGAAGAGGTATAAACATGTAGACAGATGGTGAAAGAGAAGAGGTATAAACATGTAGACAGATGGTGAAAGAGAAGAGGTATAAACATGTAGACAGATGGGGAAAGAGAAGAGGTATAAACATGTAGACAGACAGGTGAAAGAGAAGAGGTATAAACATGTAGACAGATGGGGAAAGAGAAGAGGTATAAACATGTAGACAGACGGGGAAAGAGAAGAGGTATAAACATGTAGACAGATGGGTGAAAGAGAAGAGGTATAAACATGTAGACAGATGGTGAAAGAGAAGAGGTATAAACATGTAGACAGATGGGTGAAAGAGAAGAGGTATAAACATACAGACAGACGGGGGAAAGAGAAGAGGTATAAACATGTAGACAGATGGGGGAAAGAGAAGAGGTATAAACATGTAGACAGATGGGGAAAGAGAAGAGGTATAAACATGTAGACAGATGGGGAAAGAGAAGAGGTATAAACATGTAGACAGACGGGGGAAAGAGAAGAGGTATAAACATGTAGACAGATGGGGAAAGAGAAGAGGTATAAACATGTAGACAGATGGGGAAAGAGAAGAGGTATAAACATGTAGACAGATGGGTGAAAGAGAAGAGGTATAAACATGTAGACAGATGGGGAAAGAGAAGAGGTATAAACATGTAGACAGACGGGGGAAAGAGAAGAGGTATAAACATGTAGACAGACAGGGGAAAGAGAAGAGGTATAAACATGTAGACAGATGGGGAAAGAGAAGAGGTATAAACATACAGACAGACGGGGGAAAGAGAAGAGGTATAAACATGTAGACAGACGGGGGAAAGAGAAGAGGTATAAACATGTAGACAGATGGGGAAAGAGAAGAGGTATAAACATGTAGACAGACGGGGGAAAGAGAAGAGGTATAAACATGTAGACAGATGGGTGAAAGAGAAGAGGTATAAACATGTAGACAGATGGTGAAAGAGAAGAGGTATAAACATGTAGACAGATGGGGAAAGAGAAGAGGTTTATAAACATGTAGACAGACGGGGGAAAGAGGCAGAGGATTAATCTTATGAGGGGTGACAGCCAGACAGACAGCCAAACAGACAGACAGAAGAACAGACGGACAGACATACCTCTCGAAGATCTGTCGTATTACGAGGAAGGCTAGGGCGATGGGTAGCACCACCCAAAGGTCGCTGGCCTTGGCGTAGACACGGCCATCTTTGTCCTCCAGGTCAGCCCAACCCAGCCCCTCAGGGAACCACAGCTGCTCATTCCAGAACCACTCGCTCAGACTGGACACCATACTGGGGAGAGAGCAGAGAAGACGGTTAATATACTGACATTTACACACACATGCACAAACGCAAAGATACACACACACACAAACAAACACACACACACACACACAGCACACTGTTGGCAGCATGCTGCCTCAGGGGGATGGGAGGAAGGAGTGGTTACATCATCCTTTGTGGTTATTTGAATTGCCAGTGAATGAAAGGATGTGACCAGTTGTCCCATGTGTAGCCTACTTTCTGGTCTCTTTTATGACACAATGTCTGTCTAATCCTTCTCTATCTCATCCTAGCCAGACACAGGAAGAATGGAAAGGGTTAAAATCACTAACTGAATGAATGTTTATTTATCCATTTCTCTCACCGCAGTTAAACAACAAGAACCATCCCAATCAGTCTAGAGGAAATGTTCATACCTCAACAATCGACTGAAGTCAAATCCATATTCTAATCTATACCATCTGTTGTGTAAACTCCACATAACACGCATTGGGAGAAATCTGCAGGCCAAATGAATAGGAAAGATTGGCACCAACTAATTAGATGTAATGACATTGTGTCACGTTCTGACCTTAGTTCTTTTGTTATTTCTTTCTTTTAGTATGGTCAGGGCGTGAGTTGGGTGGGTTATCTATGTTTGTTTTTCTATGTTGGGTTTTTCGTTTGGCCTGATATGGTTCTCAATCAGAGGCAGGTGTTAGTCGTTGTCTCTGATTGAGAATCATACTTAGGTAGCCTGTTTTCTATTGTGTTTTTGTGGGTGGTTGTCTTCCGTGTCTGTGTGTTCCACACGGAACTGTTTCGGTTTTCGTTCGTTCACTTTATTGTTTTTTATTTCAGTGTTCAGTTTGATCCATTCATCATGAACACTTACAACGCTGCGCATTGGTCGCATTGGTTGTGCAAATCTTCCACATTCAATTACAGATGTAGGATCTTCATTTGATCACCCTGTTGCAGGAGAACTGTCCTGCATTGCAGGAAATGTAACACTTGTTGTGTATTTGAGGTTTAAAAAGGCTTCTGAAGTTTGTAATTTCCATTTAGAAATTTCAGACTCAATATTCCCTCACGAAAAATGTATCAATATCTACAAAAATGTAAATTAATTATAATCTACATAATAATCACATTCATGTTGATGTAGGATTATTTTCCTGCTGTAGTGTCACGCCCTGACCTTAGTTATCTTTGTTTTCTTTATTATTTTGGTTAGGTCAGGGTGTGACATGGGGGATGTATGTGTTTTTTCATGTATAGGGGTTTTGTATGTTTATGGGGTGGTCACTTGTCTAGGTGTTTGTATGTCTATGGTTGCCTAGATTGGTTCTCAATTAGAGGCAGCTGTTTATTGTTGTCTCTGATTGGGAACCATATTTAGGCAGCCATATTCCGTTGGGTATTTCGTCGGTTATTGTCTATGTGTAAGTTGCCTGTGTCTGCACTTATTGATTATATAGCGTTACGTTCGTTTGTTATTTTGATAGTGTGTTTAGTGTTCTTCGTTTCGGTAAATAAATAAGAAGAATGTATTTATATCATGCTGCGCCTTGGTCCTCCTCTCTTCCACCATACGACGAACGTGACATGTAGCAAACTGGCTCAAATTAAAGATGGAATCCAAAGGTGGGGGCAACCTCATGCTGCCCCCACTTGTTGTGTTGTTTTCTCACTTTCAACGAAAACAACGGGGTTGAGCCCTAAGCCACCTTGGACTGGCCTTCTGGGAAAGGTGTGTCTTTGCCTGAAATCCCACTCACTCAAACGACCCTTGCTGCGCCATGGCTCTGGAGTGGAAGTCACTAGCTAGCTAACTTGTTTGCAGATAAACTGTTTTGGTTGCAGGGACAAAGTTTTCAGAAAATGTCGACAGCAACAAGCACCATTCTCGGTTCTTGGATCTGAATAAACTTGACCCCAAAAGAGAAAAGCAGTCACCAAAGGTCACCAAGCGCAACATAGCTTCAGTGTGTAAATCAGCTAGAAAGATGTGTCGGCATCGAGTAATTGTCTCTGGGCGCCTCCCAGTTAGGGGGAGTGATGAGCTCTACAGCAGAGTCTCACAACTCAATCGCTGGTTGAAAACTGTTTTCTGCTCCTCCCAAAAGATAGAATTTGTAGATAATTGGCCCTCTTTCTGGGACTCACCCACAAATAGGACCAAGCCTGGCCTGCTGAGGAGTGACGGGCTCCATCCTAGCTGGAGGGGTGCTCTCATCTTATCTACCAACATAGACAGGGCTCTAACTCCTCTAGCTCCACAATGAAATAGGGTGCAGGCCAGGCAACAGGCTGTTAGCCAGCCTGCCAGCTTAGTGGAGTCTGCCACTAGCACAGTCAGTGTAGTCAGCTCAGCTATCCCCATTGAGACCGTGTCTGTGCCTCGACCTAGGTTGGGCAAAACTAAACATGGCGGTGTTCGCCTTAGCAATCTCACTAGGATAAAGACCTCCTCCATTCCTGCCATTATTGAAAGAGATCGTGATAACTCACATCTCAAAATAGGGCTACTTAATGTTAGATCCCTCACTTCAAAGGCAGTTATAGTCAATTAACTAATCACTGATCATAATCTTGATGTGATTGGCCTGACTGAAACATGGCTTAAGCCTGATGAATTTACTGTGTTAAATGAGGCCTCACCTCCTGGTTACACTAGTGACCATATCCCCCGTGCGTCCCGCAAAGGCGGAGGTGTTGCTAACATTTACGATAGCAAATTTCAATTTACAAAAAAAAAATGACGTTTTCGTCTTTTGAGCTTCTAGTCATGAAATCTATGCAGCCTACTCAATCACTTTTTATAGCTACTGTTTACAGGCCTCCTGGGCCATATACAGTGTTCCTCACTGAGTTCCCTGAATTCCTATCGGACCTTGTAGTCATAGCAGATAATATTCAAATTTTTGGTGATTTTAATATTCACATGGAAAAGTCCACAGACCCAGTCCAAAAGGCTTTTGGAGCCATCATCGATTCAGTGGGTTTTGTCCAACATGTCTCTGGACCTACTCACTGTCACAGTCATACTCTGGACCTAGTTTTGTCCCAATGTTGTAGATCTTAATGTTTTTCCTCATAATCCTGGACTATCAGACCACCATTTTATTACGTTTGCAATCGCAACAAATAATCTGCTCAGACCCCAACCAAGGAGCATCAAAAGTCGTGCTATAAATTCTCAGACAACACAAAGATTTCTTGATGCCCTTCCAGACTCCCTCTGCCTACCCAAAGACGTCAGAGGACAAAAATCAGTTAACCACCTAACTGAGGAACTCAATTTAACCTTGCGCAATACCCTAGATGCAGTTGCACCCCTAAAAACTAAAAACATTTGTCATAAGAAACTAGCTCCCTGGTATACAGAAAATACCCGAGCTCTGAAGCAAGCTTCCAGAAAATTGGAACGGAAATGGCGCCACACCAAACTGGAAGTCTTCCGACTAGCTTGGAAAGACAGTACCGTGCAGTATCGAAGAGCCCTCACTGCTGCTCGATCATCCTATTTTTCCAACTTAATTGAGGAAAATAAGAACAATCCTACATTTATTTTTGATACTGTCGCAAAGCTAACTTAAAAAGCAGCATTCCCCAAGTGAGGATGGCTTTCACTTCAGCAGTAATAAATTCATGAACTTCTTTGAGGAAAAGATCATGATCATTAGAAAGCAAATTACGGACTCCTCTTTAAATCTGCGTATTCCTCCAAAGCTCAGCTGTCCTGAGTCTGCACAACTCTGCCAGGACCTAGGATCAAGAGAGACACTTAAGTGTTTTAGTACTATATCTCTTGACACAATGATGAAAATAATCATGGCCTCTACACCTTCAAGCTGCATACTGGACCCTATTCCAACTAAACTACTGAAAGAGCTGCTTCCTGTGCTCGGCCCTCCTATGTTGAACATAATAAACGGCTCTCTATCCACCGGATGTGTACCAAACTCACTAAAAGTGGCAGAAATAAAGCCTCTCTTGAAAAAGCAAAACCTTGACCCAGAAAATATAAAAAACTATCGGCCTATATCGAATCTTCCATTCCTCTCAAAAAAAATTGAAAAAGCTGTTGCGCAGCAACTCACTGCCTTCCTGAAGACAAACAATGTATATGAAATGCTTCAGTCTGGTTTTAGACCCCATCATAGCACTGAGACTGCACTTGTGAAGGTGGTAAATGACCTTTTAATGGCGTCAGACCGAGGCTCTGCATCTGTCCTCGTGCTCCTAGACCTTAGTGCTGCCTTTGATACCATCGATCACCACATTCTTTTGGAGAGATTGGAAACCCAAATTGGTCTACACGGACAAGTTCTGGCCCATCACCTCATGTTTCAGCATGATAATGCACAGCCCTATGTCGCAAGGATCTATACACAATTCCTGGAAGCTGAAAATGTCCCAGTTCTTCCATGGCCTGCATACTCACCAGACATGTCACCAATTGAGCATGTTTGGGATGCTCTGGATGGACATGTACGACAGCGTGTTCCAGTTCCCGCCAATATCCAGCAACTTCTCACAGCAATTGAAGAGGAGTGGGCCACAGGCCACAATTAACAGAGATGTGTCACGCTGCATGAGGCAAATGGTGGTCACACCAGATACTGACTGGTTTTCTGATCCACGTCCTTACTTTTTCAAAGGTATCTGTGACCAACAGATGCATATCTGTATTCCCAGTCATGTGAAATCCATATTTTAGGGCTTAATGAATTGACTTAAATTGACAAGTTCCTTATATGAACTGTAAAATCTTTGAAATTGTTGCATGTTGCGTTTTTATATTTTTGTTTCAGTATAAATGGAGTGTTTTGGATTTACGTACAGAATAATACAAAATGCTCTGAGACCACGTTGCAAGATGATATCACCTTACTTTCAATCAGTTCTTTTCTTCTTTTTCAAGGCCTGAGGCACTTCTTCAGTTACATTCCTGAAGCCCAAGAAACAAACACTTGGCTTCCTGATTTATGACAGGCGCTTCGTGGTTTCAGAGAGAGAAAAGTAGAGAAGCTTTACTTTGACTGTGATTTGGGTGTGTAGGATGGGGACGGGAGTTGAGTGGGGGACAGTATGAATCATGGCTGAATATTTTGCTGTGAATCATCTATCTGTGCTGAGTCAGAATGTCCTCCCACACACCACTCCCCTATCACCACTCAACCCTGCACCCTAAACCCAGCACCTAAACCCTCTCCAAAATACTACCCTAATCCTCTCTCACCCTCCTACACCCTACCCAACCCACTCCCCCGATTCTCCTCAGCCCCCAAACCCCTCCCCCTCCCTGATGCCTCCAGGACTTGCCTCATTGAGTAGGTTCCCTCCCCAGCTGACGGAAGCTCTGAGAGGCAGAGCGAGGCCTCCCTCCATGCCTACCTCGCTGCCTGCCTCCCTCTTTCCTTCCCTGCCTAACATTACTCCCAGACACAGACAGAGCAGGCCTGGCTCTCTTTCAACTATGCAGCTGGATTTACACACACATTAAAGACTGATATACAGCCAGGGAAGGGAGTGCCGCTGACACCCAACGGTAGCATACACTGAGATAAACTGGGCTTTTCACACTGGTTAACATTGAAACGGATAGGAGCTACCGGCTAATACAGAACTGACCCTTTGAGCTTCAATAAAAAATGTTAGCTAACGCTAGGCTAGCTTTGGATAGCTTAGGTTACGTAGGCGTGGATCCCCATACACCAGTCACACTAACAAGACAGTAAATGAAGTTACAAGTTACAACACTAAGTTACGGCTACAGAAGCCTTCCCTTCTCACACACACTCTCCCCTGAGACACTGTCATTGTTCAGTTAATTCCACATCATAGCAGGTTACTCATCAACACCAGACACATTTCCTGTCACAACTCAGAGAGTGCATCTCAATCGTCTTCCCCTCCTCATCTCCTGTCCTTCATCAGGGGTGTATCTCAATACTCTAAAATGCCTTCCTCTCGTCATCTCATCTCCTCTGTCAGCACTGATCTGATAGAAGTGGACAGGACAGCTGGACCTCTGCTATAAAGCTTCCACCTATCCAGTCTATTGAGATCAGTGCAGATGATGTTAAAAACAAGAAGTGGTGAGATAGACACATGTTGATGTGTCAAAAGTCGTTTCTCAAACGGGGGCTATAGGATGCAGGTTTTGGCAAAAGCCTGCACCCTGTTGTAGAAACGCTGCAAGGTTGATGACACTGAGTCCTGGGGGGTTGCTGCTGCTATTGAGACAGCATTAGTGCTTTTGTTTCCCCCGTCACTCCTCTGCAGCATAGCATTCCTGCTGGCATCATGGGATTACTGATACGACATCATCCTGCTGAACTCAGAGGCAGCGAGGGAGGGGGGGAGGGTCCATGTATTCACTGGGAAATCCACCCCTCCACAACAGACAGGAGGCGGGGGGGCTGGACAGGTGAATAACCCTGTTGACTTTCTGTGAGCACACTAGCAGAGATATTGAACTCTTGTACTTTCCATGCCTTTAGGGCACATCACCCAGATTGCCTGCTATTCCAGAAATGTAGAAAGGAACTCCGTAAAATGCTGTTGAAGATCACAACACGAACGAGCAGATGTACACAGAGCAAAGAAGAGGGTAGGACACAGTACACTGCTTACAACTACCGCACACTCCTAAGAAGAATTCCAAATGCCCTAGACAATTTCATTCTCACAGACAATTCTTAAAAGCACCATACAGTGTAGATATAGAAATGCCTCTGTCCTACTGTGTTTTAGCCAGTTGATTCTTGTATAGGTGAGTCGTCTAAGCAGAGTTAACCACAACAGCACAGATACAGGGATCTTCCCTGCTACAAAACAGAGCCACAGTGCAGTCCAAAGGTGATCATAACACATCACACACAGCAGAGAAGCAATAAAGGCCGGACTCACTTCCCTGTGTAATAACCACTGGTCCCAACCTAAAGCAGCCCTACCTGCAGTAAACAGTAGAGTAGGCCTAACTGGGGGGTTCACTATGCTAACGTATGGTCTAGAGGTCTCTCCATGGGAGGAAGCATAGATTTCATTTAACATTAGAAACATGGTGGTGACATTTCAGTCAATACCAGTGTTCTTGAGTCTAAGAGTGTCAGTGTGTGTGTGTGTGTGTGTGTGTGTGTGTGTGTGTGTGTGTGTGTGTGTGTGTGTGTGTGTGCGCGCCTCGCAACAGATCAAAGAAAAATACTTTTTCAGGTCAGCCAGAGGATCCAGCCTGCTACAGCACTTTTCCTGACAGAAGCCCAACTCTCCTTCCTATTGGCTGACAGGATTATGTGACCGGACTCTGGCCATTTTTCTGAGCCAATCAGACAGAGGATGCCTCTCTGGCTGGGTGGGAGAGTGGAAGTGCTATCTCTCTTCCTCCCTCTGTTTCTGTGGCGCTGTCTGACAGGAGAATGTGAGTAGTCAAAGCAGACTAACAGTAACATAGAGTTTCTCAACCCCTGGGGGGCAGAGGGAGGGGGGGGGGGGATAAGGGGAGAGAGAGAGAGAGAGAGAGTGCTTGTTGGTCTATCAGAGGAAACCGGCTATTCATGGTGAGTCATAACGCATATCATACATCCTCTGGCACACAGAGACGACCAGGATAGAGTAGAGAAGAGTAGAGCAGTGTAGAGAAGAGTAGAGAAGTGTAGAGCAATATATATATATGAGAGAGAGAGAGAGACCTGTCTAGTTTCAGTGACCTTAATTGTAATTTGAGATCAGCGTTCATAACTGAGACTTCCATGTTGTAAATCATGCTTCCAGTCAATGGGAGGTTTGCGTGACAGGCAGACCTCAAATTAGGATTTGGCCTACTGAGATAAAATCTCTTGAACAAGATAGACGTTGTCCAACAGTGGGTCTAAATGATGTCAGGTTAAATGATTTAGAGTCAGTGTAATTTCAACATAAAGTAATACAATCCACAACCAGATTAAAGTCCACATTCTGGTTTGGTTAATCTCAAACTAAAAATGGGATTTCATGACCTCGGATTACAAGGTTTAGAGATCCAGAGCGTGATCCTCTGTATCCTCACCAGTCACACACACACACTGATGTTATATTATTATGACTGCAAACTAACTTTAACGCAGGTCATGCCTGAGACATTTTTAAGTGCAATATTCTGTTCTGTCGGTCTCCCTCTCCTTCTCCAACTGGCAGAGGGAGAGGATGTTTGGACTGTACTCCTTGCTGTGACCCTGTAAAAGAGCACTTTACTGAAATTAGAGGGCCACACACAGACAGACATGCAATAAAATGTACACATAAAAAATAAAAGTGATTGAAGGAGTAAAGCCTAATGGATAGATGGAGGGTAGAGAGTTAGGACTCAGATCTTTGATGTGTTAACAGTCAGCTATTGATCCATCAGTGTGTTTAAGATCAGTGACATCATGCTGTCTGTGTGACATCATGCTGTCTGTGGGAGCACCTCACTTTTTACCTGTTCTTTTTAATAAGGATGCATTTCCGACAGTCAAAAGTTTAAGATATAGTTTCAAATAAAAGTTATGAAGAGTAAATATGAGGTTTAAGCTAATTAATTTGATCTTATTCATTGCTACATGTCACTCCATATGCTTCCCATTCCTACGTTTCGTTTTTACTGCTTTTACCTTCGCTTTTGTACACCTGCTTCAAACAGCTGAAAATTCAATATTTTGGGTTATTGAAAATATATTTATTTCACAGTGGTTTGGATTGTGCAATGATTATCTACACTTGTTTTGTCACATAAACTGAAATTAGGCGAAGTATTAGAATTTTAGCAACCAGGAAATGGCTGAGCGATTTCTGCATATTGTACGTTTAAGCTTTTTTATTTTAAAATGTGTCAGAAGGAGCAAAACACAATATACCGTTTTCAAAACATCTGTGAACTCGGAAATCTCCGACTTCCGACTTCAGTGCATTCAAAACAACTGATAACTCGAAAAAAAACAAGCTCCCACTCTGAAAAAAACCCAACTCGGAATTCCAACTCAGGAACTCGGACCGCTTTCTAGAACTCCGACTTTTTGACCTAAAGATCACTGACGTCATGATTTGACTTCATATTTTTCCGAGTTCACAATTGTCTCATCATATATGGAACACCGTTTGGGTCTTTGCATGTCAAAAAAGATACACATCAAATAACACTATTTGACGCATCAAATAACACTATTTGACACATTAAATAAGCTTTTAATTTGACACGTCAAATAACACAATTCTATTATAGAATGTTGTGTGTGCTGAATTTGCACGTGTAAGCCAAGCACCACCACTACTGTAGTAGCACTGTCAAAGCTGTACATAAAAAGTCTGCAAACAAGCACACACCGGCCACGAACGATATGTTTACAATATCGCTTTAATTATAAGGCATTATTTGTTAGACCGCAACGTCTAGGGTAGCTAGCTAGCTTTAGCTTGGTACCTAGCTAGCACCAATACAACCAGCCTGAAAACAATGACAAGTCGAAACTGCAGTCATTTTCATTATTCTTAGCAATGATTTAGGAATCCTTGCGAGTAAGTATTAGCTAGGTAGCCACTTATTGTTCGCCTATTGAAATTGAACTTCAGTTCATGAAAATAAATAGCTAGCCAGCTACTTAACCCTGTTGCCCAAAGCTAACGTTATAAGCAGCCAGCTAGCTTCGTCAGAGGTCCAGCTGTCCTGTCCACTTCTATCAGATCAGTGCTAATCAAATGGCTACCCAGATTATTTGCATTTTGGACTGGGTATTTTTGCACCCGTGTGTGTGGCGTTGACCGACACTGTTGCTTTGGGAATAAACTATCCACGTAACTACTACCCTGCTCTCTGCGCCTGACTCCTCCACTCACTACGTCTAGAAGTACATGACAAGTGCGACAAAAACAACAGAGTTACACATAAACACATAGTAGGTTGACTATAAATGTGGTTCAATTCACAGATCTTTTAGAGTCCCACAATAAGAGCTACGACGTTAATGCTCTCTGGGTGTCACTGAGTAGACTGATACCCCATGTCATTGATCCACAATCCATAGGTAAGGCTGCACAGTGAAATAAGAATGCCCCCAATGCAATGCTAAAGTCTAATATATCCAGTGTAATTTCAACATATTTTTTTCAAATGTACAAATTATAATCTGTTTTTGATTTTATATAACAACATTCCAAACTCGTTTAGCATGATCTATTTAATTATGGCATAATTGACATCGATTTGCGTCACTGTCAATGACATACTTTTATTTTGAAGGCTAACCTCAAAGTCCACTATTGAGGCTAATCCTTATTGTCGCTAGCTTCACATAGATGGGTCCGACCACCATTAATCAAATAAAAACTGTTATAAATTAGGGTCCTTTTAAATTATGACACCTAGCTATATAGTTAATTGTCTAACTATAGCTACTGAAACAGATGATGTCGTTTAGCTATGTTTTTGGGGAAGAACATTGTTTGCATCCATCAGCTAGCTAGCTTTTTTATGACTAGCGTTGTAGGTGCGCGAGACAACTTTACCAGCATCATAGCATACGTGTCGGTGAATCGCTGTGACATATGACATACGAGTGATAGTGTAATCAATGTGTAATACCTACGTAAAAGCTTTATGAACGCGTTAAATTATTATGTGACGTGAAGTCATATTCAGGTCCAACAAGCTTATTTGACACATCAAATAGTGTTATTTGAAGTATATATTTTTTGACACGAAAAGACCCAAACGGCGTTCCTTAATCATAGGATAAACGTACGTGGCTTGCGTAATGACGCGTGTCCAAGTGATCGCGCTTCATTGTGGGCTGCATGCGTAGATAACCGAAAGGTTAGCGCAGCCACAAAATCAAAATTGGCTATTGTAAAAATTCATGAAAAAAAAAGCCTTTTGTTAGTAATTTAATGTTAGGGTTAGGCATAAGGTTAGCCGTGTGGTTAAAGTTAGGGTTACGGGTAGGATTAGGTTGAAAACCTTCAACACTTGAACAGACAACAGAGTAGGCTATTGTAGAAACACTGCATATTCAGACGAAACCGTTATTCAGTTTATATCACAATAACAGTCTATTGATGTGATTGAGATAACGGTACTTACTTTGGTCCCAATCCCCTCTCACTGAGGTCCAAGGCGATGTATGAGACTTTGGGTTAGAGCACACAGAAGAGACAGCGGTAGCCTATATGCAATTTTCAGAAAGTTCGAAAATCAGTCCAACCGGAGAAAGTATAGCTCCGTCCTGTTGAATATAATCTGCCTGCTGCGCTCGTGACGGCCCGGGTGTGTCGTTGTTTTAGATTAGGGTCCGACCTGACCACTTCCGCCGTTTATCCACATCTTTCCATCCAGTCAAAAACAATTTTAATAGAAAGAAGGATTGAGATAAAAAGAAAGAGTAGGTGGGAGAAGTTGAGAGACCGCGAGACGAGTAAAGGCGGGGTTTCTTTCTGTGTCGATGGATATCCGCTCTGATTGTCCTGGATATATCTAAACTACAAACTAGGATACTTTATCTTTCGTTGTGTCCCACGTATTCTTTCTCTTCTCTCTGGGGGATAGGGTGGTTGGCCGGGAATAGGCGTAGACCAGCCGAGTTGCTGCGTCTGGAGAACGGACCGATAGAGGGGTGAGACTAGGAGTGAAATAGAAAATAACTGGGAGGAAGAGTCACAGATGACGTTTAGGCACACGAGAACACTTGACACACACATCCGCATTTTGTTTCCGGACCCCAATAAACACGTTTACCCTTCTCTCTATAATAATGGTGTGATTAAGGCTATTTACATGACCAACTATTAGTGCGTAAACGACAAAAAAAACAATATAGGCTAACCTAGAAAAACAATAGGGGCCAGGGTTCCCCAACTGGCAGCACACGGGGTGGTTTTATTTAGCTGAGTTTTCATTGTTGGACATTAAAGACTGTAAAAACACCAGGAAATCAGCTCCAAGTGATTTTCAAGTATTCCCACGTGTAATAGAGAGACACATTAGATCGTATTCCAATGTAATGAAGGTTTGTTTTGGTCAAATATTATATATGTTTGGACTTCTTGTGGTCAATTACAGCGTACAATGTTATTTGTAATTATGTTCCGGCCGCCCAACCATCCGCTCAAGAAAAAATCGTCAGGCAGCTGAATGTAGTTTGGGACCCCTGCAAGAGGCCCTCTAAATACATACAATTATAAACAAATAGTAGTCTAAAAGTAACTTGTTTTATGGGTTTGGACTTTAGACATTATTTGGTGACTTGAATGTAGGCCTATCAGTTGCTGTGTGTGGATAAAATCAGTGAGGCAGCCAAGCCAGTAAAAAAGCCATATTACAACCTATGTTGTGATAATTGCGTTGTTTGCTCTATAACCCATTCGTTCATACCCCAACGTGATATTCAGTAAGGCTGTGACAGCAAAAAGACGTCACACATTGGCGGAATAAATTCAACAACACATACGTTTGTTTCATCATAAAATAGGATCGCAACAGCTGTCTAGTGAAGTCCACAAAGCAAATATTACATACAATCAGTTTTATCACCTGCAGCAGGGTCAAGCAAGTTCGTGCTTTCGACAGTTTACTAAGTAACTACTGATTTAGAAGCATTGAGTTAGCGCAAGTCAGCACAAAGACAACAGGAACACTGTCTTCACTATTCCAGCACCATTTAAACTTTAACATTTAAACATCAAATCAACAAGGCTATATATGCTTTGTTAAATACACTAAAAACAAACTTAAAGATACCAAAATAAATTTAGTCCAATCAATAATGCTAAATATCCTGTGGCTGTCCATGGTACTGATTTCTGTGTGTATGTGTGCATGTAAAACAATAAATGTTGACTCACCCTACTTGAAGACTAGTTGAACGCCAATGCCATCCTCCTCTCTTTCATGTTGGCAAAACGGTCTATTTAGTTTAGTTTAGTTTATTAATTCGACCATTTAAAAAAACAAGCACACATAAAACTTGAAAAAGACATACATGCACATGAGTAAAATCATAGAGGATAACACACAATAAAGTCTGGGACTTATTTCCATTGTGGTCCTCTTGAGACAAGATGGCTGGACAAGATGGAACACAGTATGGCAGTGAAATAATAAAACAATAACAGAGGAGAAGAACATCTATCTCGTCATTCCAGTTACATCATAGGGGTTATTCATATGGGCACAGAAGACATCAAACATATTTTTACTTTATTTTTACAGCTGCCCAGAGAGGACGTTGTTTTTTTAAAAGTAGTCTGTGGCTCTGTCACACAGTACAGTTTTTTGTTTTTGTTGTCATAGGCTACATAGCTAAAATGCTTGCTAGCCTGACTTCCTTGTATGGATAATGAACCAGCTAAGTTCAATCAATCAATCAATCAATCAATCAAATGTATTTATAAAGCCCTTCTTACATCAGCTGATGTCACAAAGTGTTGTACAGAAACCCAGCCTAAAACCCCAAACAGCAAGCAATGCAGGTGTAGAAGCACGGTGGCTCGGAAAAACTCCCTAGAAAGGCCGGAACTTGGGAAGAAAACTAGAGAGGAACCAGGCTATGAGGGGTGGCCAGTCCTCTTCTGGCTGTGCCGGGTGGAGATTATAACAGAACATGGTCAAGATGTTCAAATGTTCATAGATGACCAGCAGGGTCAAAATAATAATAATCACAGTGGTTGTAGAGCGTGCAACCTCAGGAGTAAATGTCAGTTGGCTTTTCATAGCCGATCATTCAGAGTATCTCTACCACACCTGCAGTCTCTAGAGAGTTGAAAACAGCAGGTCTGGGACAAGGTAGCACGTCCGGTGAACAGGTCAGGGTTCCATAGCCGCAGGCAGAACAGTTGAAACTGGAGCAGCAGCACGACCAGGTGGACTGGGGACAGCAAGGAGTCATCAGGCCAGGTAGCCCTGAGGCACAGTCCTAGGGCTCAGGTCCTCCGAGAGAAAGAGAAAGAAAGAGAAAGAAAGAGAGAGAGAGAGAGAGAGAATATTGAATTTCACACAGGACACCGGATAAGACAGGAGAAATAATCCAGATATAACAGACTGACCCTAGCCCCCCGACACATAAACTATTGCAGCATAAATACTGGAGACTGAGACAGGAGTGGTCAGGAGACACTGTGGCCCCGCCCCATCCAACGATACCACCGGACAGGGCCAAACAGGCAGGATATAACCCCACCCACTTTGCCAAGCACAGCCCCCACACCACTAGAGGGATATCGTCAACCACCAACTTACTATCCTGAGACAAGGCCGAGTATAGCCCACGAAGATCTCCCCCATGGCACGAACCCGGGGGGTGGCGCCAACCCGGACAGGAAGATCACGTCAGTGACTCAACCCACTCAAGTGACGCACCCCTCCTAGGGACGGCATTGAAGAGCACCAGTAAGCCAGTGACTCAGCCCCCGTAATAGGGTTTGAGGCAGAGAATCCCAGTGGAGAGAGGGGAACCGGCCAGGCAGAGACAGCAAGGGCGGTTCCTTGCTCCAGTGCCTTTCCGTTCACCTTCACACTTCTGGGCCTGACTACACTCAATCATAGAACCTACTGAAGAGATGAGTCTTCAATAAAGACTTAAAGTTCGAGACCGAGGCTGCGTCTCTCATATTGATAGGCAGACCATTCCATAAAAATTGAACTCTATAGGAGAAAGCCCTGCCTCCAGCTGTTTGCTTAGAAATTCTAGGGACAGTAAGGAGGCCTGTGTCTTGTGACCGTAGCATACGTGTAGGTATGTACGGCAGGACCAAATCGGAAAGATAGGTAGGAGCAAGCCCATGTAATGCTTTGTAGGTTAGCAGTAAAACCTTAAAATCAGCCTTAACAGGAAGCCAGTGTAGAGAGGCTAGCACTGGAGTAATATGTTTAAATTTAGCTAGTTAATGTGAACCTACTAGACTTAAATCGTCTCATGCCAGTAGCACAACATTCATTTATGGTTCGATTAGAATTGGTGTCATAATCATTGGCCTGTACAGCGAATTAAGTCAAAACCACAAGTCCAAATCCCCATCTCCATCCATGGTTTAGGAAAGCGCCAATTTAGCAAGCTAGCTACTGCAGGACATCAACACACACAGACCAGAATAGACACCTTTTTCTGAAAATGATGTTTTGCAAAGGAAGTGATTTGATTGGTCTGAAGCCAAATCCAAACTGGCCTCTCATGGGGGCGTTTTTCTGTACCAGGACAACCCACAGTTGAGCTCTACTCAATGCTGATTGGCTAATTATTTTATTTTAAAAAAGGATCAAGGGAGGCCAAACGTTTGCTGGCATCAATTAATCAAATGCTACAGCGGCAACATGTTATACTATTTTGATAGAGATAGGATCAGATACATGGGCTACACATACTGAGACAGAGGGACGATGTTTCCTTTGCTTGGATGATTTTACCGGTGAGATTCAGCTACTTGCGAAATGACGGAAAATGATGAAAACACAGAGAGCGAGGAAAGCAAAATGATTTTGTCATTTGAATCGATTTATTGGTCAAATATGTGGGGAAGCCTGGTTTCCCTTGGCATCCATGAATACATGCCACTGAGCACACAGACCACACACAAAAAGTACAATCTTTTCTATAGGAATGTAGTGAAGTAAAAGTAAAAGTAGTCAAAAATATAAATAGTAAAGTACAGATACCCCAAAAAACAACTTAAGTAGTACTTTAAAGTATTTTTACTTAAGTACTTTTACACCACTGCCACTGAGACCTATAGGCCAATGTGGCGCACATGTAGGCTATACCAAAAGTCGTGCGTAATTGGAATAGCATTCTGAATTATGTCACCACTGGTCTCCCATAGCTGAGGGGGACGGGGCAGATGGGGACAAGAGTTAAAACATCACTGACTTCTATGCAACCAGATAGTAAGTGGCTGATCGGGAAATTTGCACGTGAAGCTGAACATCGGGTTCAAAGGGCGAGGTCAGCGGAGTTCTGCGTCTCGGGGAGGATGAGATGAGACCAGACAAGTACAGTGCTGAACATCGCGGTAATTAATGTAAAGTCATCTATATGCTCAAATCACTGTTTATTGGTCGCATACACAGTTTAGCAGATGTTATAGTGGGTGCAGTGAAATGTGTATGTTACTAGCTCCTAACAAAGCAGTAAAATGTCAAACAAGTAGGCTCCACAAATAATAAAACATTATAAATAGATCTTGAAATGTCTGAATGAATCCAGTTAACCCAAATGGCTCTGTAACAGTTATCCAAATGCAATCTATAAGGATATAGACCGGATGAATTTACACAAGATATACTAAGAATGACATGTACAGCCAACACAACACTGTACGTCAGTAGATATATTACAGTGAGCTGTAATGTCAAAAATCTAGTATATAAGTAAATATGTGGTGTGCATAAACGGTGTAACCAAAATGCTACAGCAGTAGAAATAATAGAATGAGCTATGTGGAGAATACAGTATTTAAATACACAGTACATAATCCCATGGCAAAATGGATAGAATTGCAGGAATTTAGCTTCCGGACCAGAGTCTGGAATATAAAAATACAGTAGGCCTATATGCAGGGGGAATTTGGAATAGGTGGGACACTTTTTAAATTTATGTTTCCTGTAACCTTTTTCGACATCTATCCAACATATTATCCCAACGCCACATAATACATTTCTGAAATCCTCAAGACGTTTCCTTATCACACACACAAAAAATATCATATTCACGGGAGACATAACACACACATTTGTGTACGCTGAGTCAAAACCATATTTTCAGTTTATATTGGTAGACTGGGACAGCAGGTCAGGTAAACTAGAACCCATTATTATAGTGTTAATTGTAACCCAATGACAATTACATTTTGTGTGATTAGGAGACATCTGAGGATTTCAGAATGTATCATGTGTTGGGCTAATTTGTTGGCTAGAGGTCTGAAGAGGTTACAGAAGAGGGAAACGCAAAAAGGGTCACACTTTTTCTGAATTCACTCAAATAGCAGTACTAATAACAGTACTACAAGAAAACACGAACAGGATATAGTTAAACAACACCAGAGCCCTGTCTAGCCTAAGTACAGGAGGTCCCTAATGTAAACTGGATCTCTTTCCTCCATTGGAAAAGCCAACAAGACTGTCCCACTTCAGCTACTCCATGCTGTCCACTTCAGCTACTCCATGCTGTCCCACTTCAGCTACTCCATGCTGTCCTACTTTAGCTACTCCATGGTGTCCTACTTCAGCTACTCCATGCTGTCCTACTTTAGCTACTCGATGCTGTCCTACTTTAGCTACTCCATAATGTCCCACTTCAGCTACTCCATGCTGTTCTACTTTAGCTACTCCATGCTGTCCCACTTTAGCTACTCCATAATGTCCCACTTCAGCTACTCCATGCTGTTCTACTTTAGCTACTCCATGCTGTCCCACTTCAGCTACTCCATGCTGTCCTACTTTAGCTACTCCATGCTATCCTACTTTAGCTACTCCATGCTGTCCTACTTTAGCTACTCCATGCTGTCCCACTTCAGCTACTCCATGCTGTCCTACTTTAGCTACTCCATGGTGTCCTACTTTAGCTACTCCATGCTGTCCTACTTTAGCTACTCCATGCTGTCCCACTTCAGCTACTCCATGCTGTCCTACTTTAGCTACTCCATGCTGTCCTACTTTAGCTACTCCATGCTGTCCCACTTCAGCTACTCCATGCTGTCCTACTTTAGCTACTCCATGCTGTCCTACTTTAGCTACTCCATGCTGTCCCACTTCAGCTACTCCATGCTGTCCTACTTTAGCTACTCCATGCTGTCCTACTTTAGCTACTCCATGCTGTTCTACTTCAGCTACTCCATGCTGTCCTACTTTAGCTACTCCATGCTGTCCCACTTCAGCTACTCCATGCTGTCCCACTTTAGCTACTCCATGCTGTTCTACTTTAGCTACTCCATGCTGTCCCACTTTAGTTACTCCATGCTGTCCCACTTTAGCTACTCCATGCTGTCCTACTTCAGCTACTCCATGCTGTCCCACTTTAGCTACTCCATGCTGTCCCACTTTAGCTACTCCATGCTGTCCCACTTTAGCTACTCCATGCTGTCCCATTTCAGCTACTCCATGCTGTCCCACTTCAGCTACTCCATGCTGTCCCACTTCAGCTACTCCATGCTGTCCTACTTCAGCTACTCCATGCTGTCCCACTTTAGCTACTCCATGCTGTCCCACTTTAGATACTCCATGCTGTCCTACTTCAGCTACTCCATGCTGTCCCACTTTAGCCACACCATGCTGTCCCACTTTAGCTACTCCATGCTGTCCCACTTTATCTACTCCATGCTGTCCTACTTCAGCTACTCCATGCTGTCCCACTTCAGCTACTCCATGCTGTCCCAACTTAGCTACTCCATGCCGTCCTACTTTAGCTACTCCATGCTGTCCTACTTTAGCTACTCCATGCTGTCCCACTTCAGCTACCCCATGCTGTCCCACTTCAGCTACCCCATGCTGTCCCACTTCAGCTACTCCATGCTGTCCCAACTTAGCTACTCCATGCCTTCCTACTTTAGCTACTCCATGCCGTCCTTCTTTAGCTACTCCATGCTGTCCCACTTCAGCTACTCCATGCTGTCCCACTTCAGCTACTCCATGCCGTCCTACTTCAGCTACTCCATGCCGTACTACTTTAGCTACTCCATGCTGTCCTACTTTAGCTACTCCATGCTGTCCCACTTCAGCTACTCCATGCTGTCCTACCTCAGCTACTCCATGCTGTCCCACTTTAGCTACTCCATGCTGTCCCACTTTAGCTACTCCATGCTGTCCTACTTTAGCTACTCCATGATGTCCCACTTCAGCTACTCCATGCTGTCCTACTTCAGCTACTCCATGCTGTCCCACTTCAGCTACTCCATGCTGTCCCACTTTAGCTACTCCATGCTGTCCTACTTCAGCTACTCCATGCTGTCCCACTTCAGCTACTCCATGCTGTCCCACTTCAGCTACTCCAGGCTGTCCTACTTTAGCTACTCCATGCTGTTCTACTTCAGCTACTCCATGCTGTCCTACTTTAGCTACTCCATGCTGTCCCACTTCAGCTACTCCATGCTGTCCCACTTTAGCTACTCCATGCTGTCCTACTTTAGCTACTCCATGCTGTCCCACTTTAGTTACTCCATGCTGTCCCACTTTAGCTACTCCATGCTGTCCTACTTCAGCTACTCCATGCTGTCCCACTTTAGCTACTCCATGCTGTCCCACTTTAGCTACTCCATGCTGTCCCACTTTAGCTACTCCATGCTGTCCTACTTCAGCTACTCCATGCTGTCCCACTTTAGCTACTCCATGCTGTCCCACTTTAGCTACTCCATGCTGTCCCACTTTAGCTACTCCATGCTGTCCCATTTCAGCTACTCCATGCTGTCCCACTTCAGCTACTCCATGCTATCCCACTTCAGCTACTCCATGCTGTCCTACTTCAGCTACTCCATGCTGTCCTACTTTAGCTACTCCATGCTGTCCCACTTTAGCTACTCCATGCTGTCCTACTTCAGCTACTCCATGCTGTCCCACTTTAGCTACACCATGCTGTCCCACTTTAGCTACTCCATGCTGTCCCACTTTATCTACTCCATGCTGTCCTACTTCAGCTACTCCATGCTGTCCCACTTCAGCTACTCCATGCTGTCCCAACTTAGCTACTCCATGCCGTCCTACTTTAGCTACTCCATGCTGTCCTACTTTAGCTACTCCATGCTTTCCCACTTCAGCTACCCCATGCTGTCCCACTTCAGCTACCCCATGCTGTCCAACTTCAGCTACTCCATGCTGTCCCAACTTAGCTACTCCATGCCTTCCTACTTTAGCTACTCCATGCCGTCCTTCTTTAGCTACTCCATGCTGTCCCACTTCAGCTACTCCATGCTGTCCCACTTCAGCTACTCCATGCTGTCCTACTTTAGCTACTCCATGCCGTACTACTTTAGCTACTCCATGCTGTCCTACTTTAGCTACTCCATGCTGTCCCACTTCAGCTACTCCATGCTGTCCTACCTCAGCTACTCCATGCTGTCCCACTTTAGCTACTCCATGCTGTCCCACTTTAGCTACTCCATGCTGTCCTACTTTAGCTACTCCATGATGTCCCACTTCAGCTACTCCATGCTGTCCTACTTCAGCTACTCCATGCTGTCCCACTTCACCTACTCCATGCTGTCCCACTTTAGCTACTCCATGCTGTCCTACTTCAGCTACTCCATGCTGTCCCACTTTAGCTACTCCATGCTGTCCTACTTTAGCTACTCCATGATGTCCCACTTCAGCTACTCCATGCTGTCCTACTTCAGCTACTCCATGCTGTCCCACTTCAGCTACTCCATGCTGTCCCACTTTAGCTACTCCATGCTGTCCTACTTCAGCTACTCCATGCTGTCCCACTTCAGCTACTCCATGCTGTCCCACTTCAGCTACTCCAGGCTGTCCTACTTTAGCTACTCCATGCTGTTCTACTTCAGCTACTCCATGCTGTCCTACTTTAGCTACTCCATGCTGTCCCACTTCAGCTACTCCATGCTGTCCTACCTCAGCTACTCCATGCTGTCCCACTTTAGCTACTCCATGCTGTCCCACTTTAGCTACTCCATGCTGTCCTACTTTAGCTACTCCATGATGTCCCACTTCAGCTACTCCATGCTGTCCTACTTCAGCTACTCCATGCTGTCCCACTTCAGCTACTCCATGCTGTCCCACTTTAGCTACTCCATGCTGTCCTACTTCAGCTACTCCATGCTGTCCCACTTCAGCTACTCCATGCTGTCCCACTTCAGCTACTCCATGCTGTCCTACTTTAGCTACTCCATGCTGTCCCACTTTAGCTACTCCATGCTGTCCCACTTCAGCTACTCCATGCTGTCCCACTTCAGCTACTCCAGGCTGTCCTACTTCAGCTACTCCATGCTGTCCCACTTCAGCTACTCCATGCTGTCCTACTTTAGCTACTCCATGCTGTCCCACTTCAGCTACTCCATGCTGTCCCACTTTAGCTACTCCATGCTGTCCTACTTCAGCTACTCCATGCTGTCCCACTTCAGCTACTCCATGCTGTCCCACTTTAGCTACTCCATGCTGTCCCACTTCAGCTACTCCATGCTGTCCCACTTCAGCTACTCCAGGCTGTCCTACTTCAGTTACTCCATGCTGTCCCACTTTAGCTACTCCATGCTGTCCTACTTTAGCTACTCCATGCTGTCCTACTTTAGCTACTCCATGCTGTCCCACTTCAGCTACTCCATGCTGTCCTACTTTAGCTACTCCATGCTGTCCCACTTCAGCTACTCCATGCTGTCCCACTTTAGCTACTCCATGCTGTCCTACTTTAGCTACTCCATGCTGTCCCACTTCAGCTACTCCATGCTGTCCTACCTCAGCTACTCCATGCTGTCCCACTTTAGCTACTCCATGCTGTCCCACTTTAGCTACTCCATGCTGTCCTACTTTAGCTACTCCATGATGTCCCACTTCAGCTACTCCATGCTGTCCTACTTCAGCTACTCCATGCTGTCCCACTTCAGCTACTCCATGCTGTCCCACTTTAGCTACTCCATGCTGTCCTACTTCAGCTACTCCATGCTGTCCCACTTTAGCTACTCCATGCTGTCCTACTTTAGCTACTCCATGATGTCCCACTTCAGCTACTCCATGCTGTCCTACTTCAGCTACTCCATGCTGTCCCACTTCAGCTACTCCATGCTGTCCCACTTTAGCTACTCCATGCTGTCCTACTTCAGCTACTCCATGCTGTCCCACTTCAGCTACTCCATGCTGTCTCACTTCAGCTACTCCAGGCTGTCCTACTTTAGCTACTCCATGCTGTTCTACTTCAGCTACTCCATGCTGTCCTACTTTAGCTACTCCATGCTGTCCCACTTCAGCTACTCCATGCTGTCCTACCTCAGCTACTCCATGCTGTCCCACTTTAGCTACTCCATGCTGTCCCACTTTAGCTACTCCATGCTGTCCTACTTTAGCTACTCCATGATGTCCCACTTCAGCTACTCCATGCTGTCCTACTTCAGCTACTCCATGCTGTCCCACTTCAGCTACTCCATGCTGTCCCACTTTAGCTACTCCATGCTGTCCTACTTCAGCTACTCCATGCTGTCCCACTTCAGCTACTCCATGCTGTCCCACTTCAGCTACTCCAGGCTGTCCTACTTTAGCTACTCCATGCTGTCCCACTTTAGCTACTCCATGCTGTCCCACTTCAGCTACTCCATGCTGTCCCACTTCAGCTACTCCAGGCTGTCCTACTTCAGCTACTCCATGCTGTCCCACTTTAGCTACTCCATGCTGTCCTACTTTAGCTACTCCATGCTGTCCTACTTTAGCTACTCCATGCTGTCCCACTTCAGCTACTCCATGCTGTCCTACTTTAGCTACTCCATGCTGTCCCACTTCAGCTACTCCATGCTGTCCCACTTTAGCTACTCCATGCTGTCCTACTTCAGCTACTCCATGCTGTCCCACTTCAGCTACTCCATGCTGTCCCACTTTAGCTACTCCATGCTGTCCTACTTTAGCTACTCCATGCTGTCCTACTTTAGCTACTCCATGCTGTCCTACTTCAGCTACTCCATGCTGTCATACTTTAGCTACTCCATGCTGTTCTACTTTAGCTACTCCATGCTGTCCTACTTTAGCTACTCCATGCTGTCATACTTTAGCTACTCCATGCTGTCCTACTTTAGCTACTCCAGGCTGTCCTACTTCAGCTACTCCATGCTGTCCTACTTTAGCTAGCTATGGTTGAAAAACAATTACTGAATTACAAAGTGGAAACATAATATTAGCAACTTTTTAATGTATTTTGATGCACCAGTACATAGTATACACATTTACATCACCATTTGGCACAGTGCATTATTTATGACAGTTTTATACCTGAAACATCAAAACAGACAAAAACGTTTGAAGTTTGCTCTGCCCCCCTTGATGAGGTCACACCAATGAATTGATGTGATTTGGATCATGTGGTTTGTCAGCAAGGATTTGGTAACCAAGACCAAGAAATAAACCGTTAGGATTAAGCTGTGCCAGTTGATATGATGTCCCACTCTTTCTAAACTCACCCTAAGTGAATGGTGTGTGTAAAGACAGTATGGACTATGTGAATAGAAAAGGTCTGTACAGCAGTAGTTATATACGATAAGCCATCACTAGAATACAGTATATACAATGCATTCGGAAAGTATTCAGACCCCTTGACTTTTTACACATTTTGTTACATAAGTCTTATTGTAACGGCATTCATCGGAAGAAGGAGAAGACCAAGGTGCAGTGTGATACGTGTTCATATTATTTAATCGAAACTGAACACTAAATACAAAATAACAAAAGGAATAACCGAAACAGTTCTGACCGGTGATACAAACACTAAACAGAAAATAACTACCCACAAACACAGGTGGGAACAGGCTACCTAAGTATGGTTCTCAATCAGAGACAACGATTGACAGCTGCCTCTGATTGGGAACCATACCAGGCCAAACACATAGAAGTACAAAACATAGAACAAAACATAGAATGCCCAACCCAACTCACACCCTGACCAAACCAAAATAGAGACATAAACAAGGAACTAAGGTCAGGGCGTGACACTTATTCTAAAATATATATATTTTTAAATTCTCATCAATCAACACACAATACCCCATAATGACAAAGCGAAAACAGGTTTTTAGAAATTACTTATGTAAATATATTATTTACATAAGCATTCAGACCCTTTGCTATGAGTCTCTTGATAAAAACCTGCTCCAGAGCGCTCAGGACCTCAGACTGGGGCGAAGGTTCACCTTCCATCAGGACAACAACCCTAAGCACACAGCCAAGACAACACAGGATTGGCTTCGGGACAAGTCTCTGAATGTCCTTGAGTGGCCCAGCCAAAGCCCGGACTTGAACTCGATTGAAATAGCTGTGCAGCGATGCTCCCCATCCAACCTGACAGAGCTTGAGAGGATCTGCAGAGAAGAATGGGATAAACTCCCCAAATACAGGTGTGCCAAGCTTGTAGCGTTATACCCAAGAATACTCGAGGCTGTAATCGCTGCTTAAGGTGCTTCAACAAAGTACTGAATAAAGGGTCTGAATACTTATGTAAATTTGATATTTCCGTTTTTTATTTTTAATACATTTGCAAAAATGTCTAAAAACCTGTTTTTGCGTTGTCATTATGGGGTATTGTGTGTAGATTGGTGAGGGAAAAAAACAATTTAATACATGTTTGAATGAGGCTGGAATGTAACAAAATGTGGAAAAAGTCAAGGGGTCTGAATAGTTTCCGAATGCACTGTACATGTAAAGTGGGTAAAACAGTATGTAAACATTATTAAAGTGACCAGTGTTCAATGACTCTATGTACAGTAGATAGTGCATCAGTCTCTAAGGGGCAGGGTAGAGTACCGGATGGTAGCTAGCTAGTGACATTGTCTAAGGTTCAGGGCAGGGCACTGCTCATTTTTCAGTATAACATTTATAATGTTGATTCAGGCGTTAACTCTCTAAGAGTGCAATTAACACTCATTGGTGTAAAAGAACCCCAGTGTTGGTGTTAATTACTAGTGTTGAGTGTGACAGTTTGATTGTGTCAGTTTTACTCAGTGGAGAATAAAACATTCCCATCAAAACCACATCCATCATTATCATATTTCCCAGCATGCCTACTGCAACTAGATTTTTTTAGGATTGTTTTTGTCACGAACGTCGTAGTGAGGAGACCAAGGCGCAGCGTGATTATAATACATACTTCTTTTAATAAAGAAATACACTGAACAAACGAAACTACAAAAACACGAATGTGACCGCTATAAACAATGAGTGCAGACATGCAACATCACATAGACAATAACCCACAAACCAAACTGGAAAATGGCAACCTAAATAGGATCCCCAATCAGAGACAACGATAAACAGCTGCCTCTGATTGGGAACCAATCTAGGCCACCATAGACCTACATATGTCTAGACTAGACACACACACACCTAGACATACAAAAAACCCTAGACAAGACAAAAACACACATAACACCCTCGTCACACCCTGACCTAACCAATTTTTAATAACTGTGTTTTTGCATTACACTAATTGATTGATTCATCTTATGCTACACAAAGATAAATAACATATATATTTTTTAACTAATCCAATCAGTTAGTTAGATTTATTGAGTTACACCAATATGTGTCTTACAATAAATACATAAATATTATTTTGAAAGAATAGCTGTGAAATAATTTGCATAAAGGAAGGGACCAGGAAGTGTAACAGCGTCAGCACTAGCACAGTAATAATTTAACACTCAAAAGTGTGGACCTGTATAGACACTGGCCAGTGTTGATTTAACACTGGAGAATTTGCTGTGTAGGCCTAAGCTACTCATGTAGCTCATACCTTATGTTATTATGTTATTATATTTATATATTGAAGTTGAGATATGTATTGCAGACAGGTTTAACTACATTATTTAATGCACATTTAGGCTACATATTATTAAGTGAACTCACCACCTCAGACTTCAGTGCAGAGCCAACCTTTGACTGTGATCTGATTACAATCACATAGCCATCATGCAGTAGCTTTCCCAACTATTTATAAACACCATGCACACTTAGGCTCTCATAAAGAATGACTGATAAACTCTCTCACCCTTGAACACATCAACCTAGATAACTACCGGTGGTTTGGGGCAGGGCTATAGCCTACCTACCATATCTACCAGAACCTCTCTTGAGAGAGAACTACCTACCGAGGTGGAGACTGGGATCTGTGCCTGTGTCGCCCTCTACTGGTCAATTACAATCTGTACTGTTCCTTCTCTCTCTCTTTTACATATTTTAACTCTTCCTTCTCCCCTCTACCTCTCTCTCACGCGCTTCTCTCTCGCACTCTCCTCTGTCCTGCACTCTTGCACTCTCCTCTCTCCCTCCCCCTCTTTCTCTCTCCCCCTCTATCTCCCCCTCTCTCTCTCTTACACAAACACACACACACAATAAATCACGAAAAACGTATTTGATGTATAATACTTTTTATTTTAACTTAAAAAGAGATTGGATCAAAAACAGACTCAATAAATAAGAAATAAATATCATTGTTGTAATAATTCATTCATAATTATAATTACTCTGACAGAGTCTGACAGAAACAGACCCTTTTTTGCTCTAAAAAATTCTAAAATCAGAAACTCGTAACCCCTTTAAACCCTTCATCATTGCTCCCTATTAACAAAAATAATTGATAAATTAGTCAATAAATAAAAAATTGTTAAAATATTAAAACCTCTCAGAAAAGGTGCAGTCCCTCCCACCACATTTATCCTAAAATCTAAGTAGAAATTGAAAATATGTTTGTGATTCTCCCCTTTCTTTATTTCTAATACAATATCCCCTAACGAAGATAATAATAATAATAACAATAATAGTAATAATATTGTGTCATTTTTCAGTGATTTATCTAAAGTACTCTTCTTTTTGCGTTTTTTTGTAATTTTCTAAATGTTACTCTTCTTAAACTAAATTATTTACAGGCCATAAGGATCTCTCTCCAAAGTTTCTCTAAACTACTCATTTTGTCTCAATATTTTTTCCTGTTTTCCTTTTTTTATTACGAAATGGAGGCCTTCCTATTTGTATCATGTTATACACATGTAATAGTCATGTAATATGACATGTTATGGTCCAAAGAAGTGATATGTCACCATTATTCATCATCTCATCAATGACTTTAGTAAGTACTTCCTGGGTCGTGTAGGTGTGTGATCTTCACTGCCCTACACACTCCAGACAAACTCCTCACAAACCATTTTCAAACTGAGTCCAGTTCAATGGGTACGATTACTGACATATATGTATTTGAAAGTATGTGAGTGTTTGTGTGTGTGAGGACTATAATATGTACATTGGTCAATATCTGTGCCTTGGTCCTTTTAGAGTGCAATGTGTGTGTGCGTGTGTGTGTGGTGTGTGTGTGTGTGCTGTTCCCCGTCGCTCAAAAGAAAGGTAGTAGGTCTGAGGGTGCAATGCACGCTGGGATTCCACCACGGCCGGAGTCTGAAAACTTCACCTGCAAGAGCGAAGGAAGGAAGAGTGAGAGGGAGGGGTTGGGGGACAGATGGAGAGAGAGAGAGAGAGAGAGAGAGTGAGAGAAAGAGGTAGAGAGAGTGAGAGAGAGAGAGTGAGAGCGAGAGAGAGAGAGAGAAGAGAGAGAGAGAGAGAGAGAGAGTGAGTGAGAGAAAGAGGTAGAGAGAGTGAGAGAGAGAGAGAGAGAGAGAGAGGAGAGAGAGAGAGAGAGAGAGAGAGAGAGAGAGAGAGAGAGAGAGAGAGAGAGAGAGAGAGAGAGAGAGAGAGAGAGAGAGAGAGAGAGAGCGAGAGAGAGAGAGAGAGAGGAGAGAGAGAGAGAGAGAGAGAGAGAGAGAGAGGAGAGGAGAGAGAGAGAGACAGAGAGAGAGAGAGAGAGAGAGAGAGAGAGAGAAGAGAGAGAGAGAGAGGGAGAGAGAGAGAGAGAGAGAGAAGAGAGAGAGAGAGAGAGAGAGAGAGAGAGAGAGAGAGAGAGAGAGAGAGAGAGAGAGAGCTTGTTAGGACATGGATATAGTCTTGTGGTTAACCTCTATTATAATCCTCTATATATCAGAAAACAAAGAAATAACAGTATGGAAACAATTCATCCCTCATCTGGATGACATTTCCAACAAAATAATCTATCACCAGAAACCATTTGCACAAAACAGTTTACCTCTACTAAGTCTGCATCATTGGTTACTATAGTAAACCTCTGTGTTTTTCAACAGGGATAACGTCATGGTGCTTTTACACATAGACATACAGAGTGTCCAGGGCATGCAACTCAACACAGTGAAATATCCATGAATGTTGTTGTTGTCATTTGGGAGGCCTTTTGCCTTTTCTGTAATTGTATGTATGTCTGTGTGTTTGTGTGTGTGTGTGTGTCCGTGCACGCACACGTTGTACTTGTGTCTTAGATCACGGCAAGCAAAGGTTCCCAACATGCATCACTCTCTGGCAGTTGCAGTATAGAAATTCTGGGTAACAGTCTCCCTTAGTCCACAAGTAGCCTAGAATTCTGTGTGGTAGCTTCTCATGTAAATTAAAGCAATTACAATACATTTTTCTAATTTGTAGTCTTTTAATGTTATTATTAGATTATTCAGATAAACTGATCTAAGGTCAGTTTTGTGTTTTCTCCCATATGGTTAATGTTTTGATTTGGGGCAGGTTAGCTGATCCTAGATCTGGCTCTATGGGTAACCTCTACCCATACCAAGAGACAATTTTTTCCCCATGTATATTAATTCTCCCAGAATTCCTATAGTTTAAGTCTGTTCTCCAATCGGCAAGAGGCAATGTTTAGCACCATCACAACCACAAACCATTACCTCAAAACACCGGCCAGGGGGGTGAGAGAAGGGGAGAGAGAAAGGAAGCAAGAGAGAGAAAGATGGGAGGGGAGAAAAGGAGAGATGGAGTGATATAAAACAGGAGGGGGAAATAGACTGGTAGAAAAGAAGGGGAAATAGACACCAATCAGAAAGTCAGGCCAGTCCACAGTCTTACCAATCAGAATTCAGATCAGCAGAGTTTAGTGTCATCAGAGGTCCACAGTCCAGTGCTGCATCTGAATAGTCTGAAGTAACTTCCTCTCCCTGTCTCTTTCCTCTCTACGCTCATCTGCTCATCTTCCACCATATTGTTTTCACCTATTATTTGGTTTCAGTGCAGATGAAGGAAATGCGACCAGGTGACGAAGGCTCTTTAAACTATGAGATGGACTTGGACTTATCCTAGGAATGTGTGCTGTTTATGGGGAGTTATTTACAATTCATTGCTTAGCTTACACATGCTAAATAATTTCACACATTTTCCTTACAAAGGGGTTACCCACCTCTATATCCACATAGGCTATGATCAGCACCGAATGCAGATGGCTGGGCTGGACTAGGCTGGGCTGGACTGGACTGAGCTGGGCTGGACTAGGCTGGGCTAGACTGGGATAGTTCTAGGCTAGACTGGGATAGTTTACGGTGTAATCTGTACTTTAAACCCAACAACACATGAAGGGGCCCCATTACCTGTTACCTCATTACACACTGAATGGCCTGATTAGAGACTGTAGGAAAACATTCATAAACCTACTGTAATCACACAGTTAACTTTGGACACCCTCACACACACACACACACACACACACACACACACACACACACACACACACACACACACACACACACACACACACACACACACACACACACACACACACACACACACACACACACAGCCCCCTTGCCCACCTCAGTCTAGCCCAAATATACAGTAGCACTATAATGATAATGACACCAAACAGAACACTACAGAAACTGATCAAAAACTAAACTGCGGAAAAACAACGACCATTAATACAGAATTTATCCAAATATCCAATACAATTATCCATCAGTCAATGCGGATATTCAATTGAATCAATTGATACTTAATGAATCAGGTCCCAGTTATTGACAGTTATTGATCAGTATGTGCACAGGTCAATACAAAAGAAAGTCACAATGCACCAAACACAGTCTGTGGTCACCACGGCAACAGGGCATGCAGGTCAGTGCATGGCCGGTTGCTCGGGGCGACGGAACAAACAAAAAAATCGCCAAGGGCAACCAGCACAGGCAATCCACCTCCACAGCAACCCAGACACAGGCCAACCAATCAACTTACAACACGTGAGAGGAAGGGGGGTCGGGGCTTTATCGGTCGCTAGGTAACCATAGTTGCAAAGGAATGGATTTTTGTGTCCATATCCTACCTACAGTAATCAGCTGCTAATGCCGAAGGAGTCTCTATGCAGAAAGCTGCCTGTATGAAAGTGATGATGGCTGGTGTGATCTTGGGACAGGAAGCTGAGCCGCTTGGGATGCTGTGACCGTCTCGTTATGGATGCAGGTCCCCCAGAGGTCTCTCCTTCAGCACCTTACTAGGGAATCAAGGGTCACAGAGGGCCGAGGAGAGAGAAAGGTCATAGTAAGGGGTTTTTTCCAAAAATGGTGCACACATGTACGTATTAGCAATTTCTTTTTATTTTTTATTTAACCAAGCAAGTCAGTTAATACAATCTTATTTAAAATGACAGCCGGGAACAGGTGTTAAAACTTCTTATGGCTGAAAGGGGCAGTATTGAGTGCTTGGTATAAAAGGTCCCATTGCAAAACGGCCTACTCCTAAGTCATATTTCCTAATATTGCATATTATTATTAGTATTGAGAGATCTCTTTCCCCATCTGTCTGTATGTTTATACCTCTTCTCTTTCACCCATCTGTCTACATGTTTATACCTCTTCTCTTTCACCTGTGGTTACTGTTTATACCTCTTCTCTTCCCCGTCTGTCTGTATGTTTATACCTCTTCTCTTTCCCCCTCTGTCTACATGTTTATACCTCTTCTCTTTCACCATCTGCTACATGTTTATACCTCTTCTCTTTCCCGTCTGTCTACATGTTTATACCTCTTCTCTTTCACCCGTCTGTCTACATGTTTATACCTCTTCTCTTTCCCCATCTGTCTACATGTTTATACCTCTTCTCTTTCCCCCATCTGTCTACATCTGTTTATATTCCTATGCCTCTCCCCCCCTCCTCCACGTGCTCCACTCTTTTTCTCCTTTCCTCCCTCCCTCTCTCCCTCTTCCCTCTGTCCATCTTGTCCTCTCCTCCGCTAATCTTTAATTACATTATTTAACCTTCAATCTGTAATTTAATCTCGGTCTGTTTTCACTGAGTCGCTCTGATCATATCTCTGCTTCCTCTGTCCTTTCCTTCTCTCTCTTCTTCTCTCATATTTTTAGAACCCACCTGTATGTTGTGTGTTAGCTTAGCAATAGCAATCAGTCAAGACGTAACCTTTCTCTGTCACTCTCTCTATCACTTTCTCTCCCTCTCTTCATACCTCTCCATCCTCCCTCATGATAATATCAAACCCACATCCTCCAACTGAACAATTGCACCCAGCAATACCATGCCCTCTCTCACTCTTCCTCTTATCTCATCCCTCTCTCCCCCCTCTCTGTGTGTGCAGGTTAGTGGCCACCCCACTGGCTGCTGTCATGGGGGTGAAGGAGAAAGTTCGGCTCACAGTGTCACACAACCCCACACTGGAGTCATTCTACTGTAACACAACCAAGAACCCCTCACAGGTAACACAATTAAAAAAGACTACACCAATGTACGCAAGCACAGAGACACATGCACACAGGTACGCACGCACACACATGAACACATTAACACTACACAATTGCTACAGATCGTAATTTGTTCAGTCTTTTGTTGCAAAAAAAATTCTGCACAGCAGGAAATGTAAACTTGTAGTGTATTTGAGTTTTAAAAAGGCTTCTAAGGCTTGTCATTTCAGACTTGATTTGCCCTAACGAAAAATGTATCAACCCCTAGTTATAATCCATATAATAATTAACATATCCTGTTGCTGCAGAATTATTTTCCTGCTGTAGCAATCTGACTCAAATTAAGATCCTACATCTGTATACAGCACCATACAAACTGATTCAAATTAAGATCCTACATCTGTATACAGCACCACACAAACTGACTCAAATTAAGATCCTACATCTGTATACAGCACCACACAAACTGACTCAAATTAAGATCCTACATCTGTATACAGCACCACACAAATCATTATGCTAAACTGTATCCCTTTCTACCCTTCTCTCTCTCCCCCTCCTCCCGTTCTCTCTCCCCCTATCCCCCGCTCTCCCTCCCTCCTACAGAGTTCTATAGACAGTCTGTGTAAGCAGACAGGTTGTTCAGAGAGACAGGTGCAGAGATGGTTCAGGAGACGCAGGAACCAGGACCGACCCAGTCTACTGAAGAAGTTCAAAGAGGCCAGGTACACACACACACACACACACATGCACAAATACCCATATGCATACACACTCCAACACACCCACATGCACAGACACACCCACATGCACAGACACACCCACATGCACAGACACACACACATACACATGCACAGACACACACACGTGCTGACATTGGCCTGTGAGCACATGTCTGAGTGTTAAAGCATGAGTCTATTTACAGTATATCTGACACTCATTATATTGCCAGCCTGGGTTTATCAAGGCTCCTCCAACCCCCGGGCCCCACACAAACACACACACACACACACACACACACACACACACACACACACACACACACACACACACACACACACACACACACACACACACACACACACACATACCCGCCCCTCACATCCCTCACCAGTCCCAGGAGAGAGTTTGGCCCTATCAGCAGAATCAATTTATATCCCAACAGTGTGTGTCATTGTTATTGGACTGAGACAGTGGCTGTGTTATATATAAT
>NW_024059630.1:139401-142284 GCF_016432855.1 Salvelinus namaycush | reverse complement strand
GTGATGGGATCCCCGCGAATTATTTGATTGGCGGGCGGATCTCGGGTGAGGTATGTTTTTGTTCAGGAAAGATTAACAAAACATCAGAAAATAAAAATAAATAAAAAATCTAAAGTTGGATAACAATATTTCAATAATTTAGTTTGATTACATTTGGCTACAATATCTCTAGAATGATTTACTACCTACAAGCATTTTGTTTGTTATTTCATGTGTTAATATTGCTTTACCACATATGCACTGCTTATTTAAGATCCCGCCCACTCTCGTCATATGCCCTTTCAACCATCAGCATTGTAGATGAAGCATTGACAGCAGCTATGCATAAACTCCTTGTTCATTCTTTCCTGTTTCCCTCCCCAACCCATAATCCCTCCTCATTCGCCATCACTTCTTTCTTACACGCCTCCCCGACCTCACTACTACCCTCTCCTCCCTCTCCTCTGCTCTCTCCTCTCTAACCCTCCTCTCAGTCCTCTCCTCCTAGCCCTTCCTCTCTCCTCTCCTTCTACCCTCCATCTCTCCTCTCCGCCTCTCTCCTACTTCCTACCATCCTACCCTCCTCTTCTCCTCTCGCCTCTCCTACCCTCTTTCTCTCTTCTAACCCTCCTCGTCCTCCTTCCTCCTACCCTCCTCTCTCTCTGCCTTTCTATCCTCCTCTCTCCTACCCCTGCTCTCCTCCCTCCTACCCTCCTTTCCTCACTCCCTCCTCCGCCCTCCCTGCCTCCCATCCTCTCTAGCTTCCCACCTCTCATCCTGCCTCCTACCCTCCTCTCTTCTTACCCTCAATCTCTCCCATCTCCTCTCTCCTACCCTCCCTCTCTCCTCCCCTCTCTCTTCTACCCTCCTCTCCTCCTACCTTTCTCTTCTATACCCTCCTCTCCTCCGCATACTCCCCTCTCGCTACTCCTCTCTCCTCGTCCTCCCACTCCTCTCTTCTACCCTCCTCTCTCTCCTACCTCTCTTCTACCCTCCAGTCCCCCTGCCTCATTTCCCTTCTTTCCTTGTATTGCCTCCCATTCCTCAATCCCTCCTATCCACATCATTCTTCTCCTCCCTCTCTTTTCCCAGCCCCTACCTCACATTCTCACCTCTCTCTTCTCTCCTCTCTCTCAGTAGGGGGCCGTTGGCGTGCTTAGGTCTTTTCACGCTGTCCCTTGAATCTCTTCATGCCGATCTGGAAACCCATTCATAGCGCTGATGGCAGTTCTGGGCACTGATGGGTGTCAACACTCACAAAATGGTGGGAGGAACGAGAGAGGAAGAGGTGAACAGAGAGATGAAACATTCTGAATGTAATATAACATGTATAATCACATTGCTCTTCATTGCAACAGACAGAGATACAGTCATACAGTATGCTACCAGCAACTGTGAGTATGATCATCATGGATTCATATGCACAAGATTGAATTGCAATTCTCTCTTATCTCCCTCCTTTCTCCTCCCGTTTCCTCTTTATTTCTTTTCTCCTGATACCTCCCACTATTCACCATGACCCTGTCTTCTCATCCTATCTCTCCCCCTCCAATCCCTCTCTCTCTCTGTCTTACCGAAGCACTTGCTCTGGTTGTGGCGGGCGGTCTCAAAGACTTTAGCTGAGATGACGTTCCAAAGGGCAGAAACATCTGGAGCATCTCACTGTCACTGAACCCGAGGCAGGTGGTAGATAAAGATATTACACCCTCCGGCCCTAGGGGAGAATAATCACACACACGTTGAGGGTCTGTTGACGGAGAGACACACACAAATATTCATGAGGATCGTGATTCACATCCACACTATCTGAGAACACACACACCTACACACAATCAGTGCTGTCTGAGAGACAGGGTGATATCACCTTCTCAGCTGCTGCTGTTGCTTGTGGTGCGGCTGATGTTGCTGGGTCAACCAGGGTCGGTTGCTGTGGAAAATGCTGCCTGACCAATCCATAGCACAGGGTACTCTGCTGTGATGAGAAGAGTGACATCAGAATGATGAAACACTGTTGGAGGGTCCAAGTCACCGCTAACCACAGTTCTAGGATCAGATTACCCTACATGCCCCAATGGCAGGAGATGTAGGAGGAACACACCTCGACCCTGTACCCAAGGGATCATCAACTAATTCACCTCTGACCCGCTGTTCACTAGGGATCATCAACTAGATTCACCTCTGACCCTGTACCACAGGGATCATCAACTAGATTAACCTCTGACCCTGTACCACAGGGATCATCACCTAGAATCACCTCTGAGGGGACACGAGAGCGGGGGGAGGGAAAAGAGTCGTACGTTTGTGGGTGGGCGTAAGGAGGCGAAGGGAAGGGGTTGCCTCCTGCGCTAGGCGGTTCTTGACTTTGTGTCCGCTGCCTTTGCTTTCGTCTCTTTCTCTCTTAGTCCCTCTGCTGTTTGCTGCTGACTTCCTCATCTGTGTCTTTTCATCGTATTATTCTATGCTATGATTGCGTCCTCTCTCTTCTCATCGATTGCGATTGTGCCGTGTCTGAGATGAATATCACAATCACTAGTGTAGATAACAACCTGTAGTTAATATCACAATCACTAGTGTAGATAACAACCTGTAGTTAATATCACAATCACTAGTGTAGATACAACCTGTAGTTAATATCACAATCACTAGTGTAGATAACAACCTGTAGTTAATATCACAATCACTAGTGTAGATATAACCTGTAGTTAATATCACAATCACTAGTGTAGATAACAACCTGTAGTTAAATCACAATCACTAGTGTAGATAACAACCTGTAGTTAATATTACAATCACTAGTGTAGATATAACCTGTAGTTAATATAACAATCACTAGATACAACCTGAAGTTAATATCACAATCACTAGTGTAGATAACAACCTGTAGTTAATATCACAATCACTAGT
>NW_024059630.1:84401-134401 GCF_016432855.1 Salvelinus namaycush | reverse complement strand
AGCAGGTTGTTGTGTTGTACAGTACTGGAGGTCTGGTCTCTATCTGTGTGACAGGACTGAACTGGGAGGCTACTGTATGACTGTTCCCATTGTGTGCTGGGAAATTTGCACGGGACTGTTCCACTACAGTTTAGCAGAATGTGTGTATGTGTGTATGTTCACTTTACTGTACATATACAGTGCATTCGGAAAGTATTCAGACCCCTTCACTTTTGCCACATTTTTTTACATTACAGCCTTATTCTAAAATGGATTACATATATTTTTTCCCTCATCAATCTACATACAATACCCCATAATGACAAAGTGAAAACAGGTTTTTAGAAATTTGTGCAAATGTATTACAAATAAAAAACTGAAATACTTTATTTACATAAGTATTCAGACCATTTGCTATGAGATTCGAAATTGAGCTCTGGTTCATCCTTTTTCCATTGATCATCCTTGATGTTTCTACAACTTGATTAGAGTCCACATTTGGTCAAATGTATTGATTGGACATAATTTGGAAAGGCACACACCTGTCTATATAAGGTCCCACAGTTGACAATGCATGTCAGAGCAAAAACCAAGCCATGAGGTCGAAGGAATTGTCCATAGAGCTCCGAGACAGGATTGTGTCGAGGCACAGATCTGGGACGGGTATCAAAAAAATGTCTGCAGCATTGAAGGTCCTCAAGAACACAGTGGCCTCCGTCATTCTTAAATGAACTAAGTTTGGAACCAGCAAGACTCTTCCTAGAGCTGGCCGCCCAGCCAAACTGAGCAATCAGGGGAGAAGGGCCTTGGTCAGGGAGGTGACCAAGAACCCGAAGGTCACTCTATGGGAGAACCTTCCAGAAAGGGAGATACCTAGTCAGTTGAGTTGTACAACTGAATGCATTCAACTGAAATGTGTCTTCCGCATTTAACCCAACCCCTCTGGACAACACGGTCCATGGCGGTGCCAAGATGGTGGAGCATTGGTGCGTGCTCCCGGACGCGCTTCTCCACCCCTATTCTGCTGACTCCATAAGTTTGGTCCGGAATTCTGTCAGAGAGATGCGGGGGGCTGCCATAATTGACATCCACGGCCCAGGGAACCATCTCTGCAGCACTCCACCAATCAGGCCTTTATGGTAGAGTGGCCAGACGGAAGCCACTCCTCAGTAAAAGGCAGATGACAGCCCTGCTTGGACAAAATGATCTGTTCTGATGAAACCAAGGTTGAACTATTTGGCCTGAATGCCAAGCGTCACGTCTGGAGGAAACCTGGCACCATCCCTACGGTGAAGCATGGTGGTGGCAGCATCATGCTGTGGGGATATTTTTCAGCAGCAGGGACTTGGAGATGAGGGAAAGATGAACGGAGCAAAGTACAGAGAGATCCTTGATGAAAACCTGCTCAGGACCTCAGCCTGGGGTGAAGGGTCATTTTCCGAAAGGACAATGACTCTGAGCACACAGCCTAGACAACGCAGGAGTGGCGTCAGGACAAGTCTCTGAATGTCCTTGTAGAGGGGGCGGAGGAACCTCCAGCACCTCAGACTCCTGGAGCGGACCAGCCACCACCGGCCTGAGGACAGACAGACACATGGAACGAGGGGTTAATATGGTAATCTGGGGCAAGCTGTAACCTATAACAAACCTCGTTCACTCTCCTCGGGACTTTAAATGGCCCCACAAACCGCGGACCCAGCTTCCGGCAGGGCAGGCGGAGGGGCAGGTTTCTCTTTTTGGCGCAGCACAGCCCGCTGAAGGTGAACACGGGCAGCTTCCCATGTCTCCTCCACGCGCCTGAACCAGTTGTCCATCGCAGGAGCCTCGGTCTGACTCTGATGCCAAGGCGCCAGAACCGGATGGTACCCCAGTACGCACTGGAAGGGAGAGAGGTTAGTGGAGGAGTGGCGAAGCGAGTTCTGTGCCATCTCGGCCCAGGGCACAAACGCCGCCCACACACCCGGCCAGGACCGCAGAAACCTGCCCACATCCTGGTTTACTCACTCCACCTGCCCATTACTCTCGGGGTGAAACCACGAAGTAAGGCCGATCGAGACCCCCAGACGTTCCATGAACGCCTTCCAGACCCTAGACGTGAACTGGGGACCTCGATCAGACACTATATCCTCAGGCACCCCGTAGTGCCGGAAGACGTGCGTAAACAAGGCCTCCGCAGTCTGTAGGGCCGTAGGGAGACCGGGCAGAGGGAGGAGACGACAGGACTTAGAGAACTGATCCACAACGACCAGGATCGCGGTGTTACCCTGTGAGGGAGGAAGATTGGTAAGAAAATCCACCGACAGGTGCGACCAAGGCTGTTGTGGAACGGGTAAGGAGTGTAGCTTCCCTCCGGGCAGGTGCCTAGGAGCCTTACACTGGGCGCACTCCGAGCAGGAGGAAACATAAACCCTCACGTCCGTAGCTAAGGTAGGCCACCAGTACCTCCCGCTCAAACAGCGCACTGTCCGACCGATCCCAGAATGACCAGAGGAGGGTGACGTGTGGGCCCAATAGATCAACCGGGCACGAACAGCAGACGGGACGTACAGACGCCCAGCGGGACATGAGAGCCCTCTGTGGCCAAGAAACAGTGGGGTCATGACACGCTAAAACCAGGGTAGGCCTAGCACCACGGGAAATGCAGGAGAGTCAATAAAGAAGAGACTAATTCTCTCCTTGTGACCCCCCTGCGTCACCATGCCCAGAGGAGCAGCGGCCTCCCTAATCAACCCTGACCCTAATGGTCGACTATCTAAGGCATGAACGGGGAAGGGCACAGCCACGGGAACAATGGGGATCCCTAAACTATGGGCGAACGATCTATCTATAAAATTCCCAGACGCGCCTGAATCGACGAGCGCCTTATGCTGGGAATGCGGGGAAAACTCAGGAAAAGTGGCAGACACAAACATATGTGCAACAGAGGGCTCTGGGTGAGAATGGTGCCGGCTCACCTGGGGTGACACATGAGCCTGCTGCCTCGATACCCAGAGGAACCAACCCGGCACCGACCGGCAGTGTGACCCCCTCCGGTCTCCCTGCGCACCGCCCCTCCCAGCTCCATGGGTATCGGAGAGGGGGTGCGGGGGGATGGAACCAACAGACCCCGATCTGAACGTCCGCGGGTAGTCAGCAGGTTATCCAGCCGGATGGACAGGTCCACCAGCTGGTCGAACGTGAGGGTGTCTCTGCAGGCCAACTCCCGACGGATGTCCTCGTGCAGACTGCAGCGATAATGGTTGATCAGGGCCCTGTCGTTCCATCCCGCGCTGGCAGCCAGGGTCCGAAACTCCAGGGCAAACTCCTGGGCGCTCCTCGTCCCCTGCCTCAGATGGAAGAGGCGTTCACCTGCCGCTCTACCCTCGGGCGGGTGAACTCCTCAAACTGGTCCAACGCCGCATCTCCCTCTCTCCACACGGCGTTGGCCCACTCCAGGGCTTTCCCGGTGAGGCACGAGACGAGTGTGGACACCCTCTCACGGCCCGAAGGAGCCGGGTGGACGGTTGCCAGGTATAAGTCCAGCTGCTACAGGAACCCCTGGCAGTTCGCAGCCGTCCCATCGTATTCCTGGGGAAGGGAGAGACGAATCCCACTGGGTCCAGGAGAAGGAGGGGCGCGTAGTGGAGACCCCGTTTGTGCTGGTGGAGGCCTGGGAGAACTCCCTGTCCCTCCCAGCGGTCCATTGTCTGGACAACACGGTCCATGGCGGTGCCAAGATGGTGGAGCATTGCTGCGTGCTCCCGGACGCGCTTCTCCACCCCTATTCTGCTGACTCCATAAGTTTGGTCCGGAATTCTGTAGGGGGTGCGTACTGGCGGCAGAGAAGTCAGGCGCAGGAGAGCAAAAACTGATTTACAACGGCGTAGTTTAATAAACAAAACCATCGTAAACAGAACAATACATGCACAAGCACTACAATAAACAATTCCGGACAAGGACATGGGGGGAACAGAGGGTTAAATACACAACATGTAATGATGGAATTGAAATCAGGTGTGTGGGAAGACAAGACAAATGGAAAATGAAAGGTGGATCGGCGATGGCTAGGAGACCGGTGACGCCGACCGACGCCCGAACAAGGAGAGGGACCGACTTCGGCGGAAGTCGTGACAGTCCTTGAGTGGCCCAGCCAGAGCTTGGACTTGAACCCGATCGAACATCTCTGGAAAAACGTGAAAAGAGCTGGTCAGCGACGCTCCCCATCCAACCTGACAGAGTTTGAGAGGATCTGCAGAGAAGAATGGGAGAAACTCCCCAAATACAGGTGTGCCAAGCTTATAGGGTCATACCCAAGAAGACTTGAGGCCATAATCGCTGCTAAAGGTGCTTCAACAAAGCACTGAGAAAAGGGTCTGAATACTTATGTAAATATGATATTTAAGTTTTGTATTTTTAATACATTTGCAAAAATATCTAAAAAGTTGTTTTTGCTTTGTCATTATGGGGTATTGTGTGTAGATTGATGAGGGAAAAAAACTATAATCATAATCAATCAATTTTAGAATAAGGCTGTAGCGTAACAAAATCTGGAAAAAGTCAAGGGGTCTGAATACATTCCGAATGCACTGTAGTATAAAGTCTGTGTGTGTGTTGTCCAATGATTGTGTGTGTTCTCTTGCAGTTGGAGATTCACCTTTTACCTTCTTGCTTTCATTGCTGGCCTAGCTGCCCTCATTGACGTGAGTACTGCTGTTTCACCTTTGACCTTTAAAACTCTCGCCTGTCTCCTAGCTAATCTCCCTGCACCAACATTGGTCAATCGTGTCATCTGACTTCTGTCATAACTCATTGTTTAAAGTGACCTCTGTCATGACTCATAGTTTAAACTTTAGATCCTAGTTAAACCATTGATGGGAGAAACAGAGCCTGTTCACTGACAGCATTAATGTGTTACAGGATACTAAGATAGAATAGAAGCCTTGTCAACAACAGTGTTGGTTATATCAGGGACAACTGAGTATCCTAAACAAATGTTATACAATTTGATATTTTTCTAACATGATTAATAAAGAACTTACAAATGACACTGGAAGATAATTATAAAGACACATTAATATATAGAGGGTGTGAAAATGATTTATCACTTCTTCTGTTTCAATGCTGTATTTCTCTTTGACTGAAGTTAGAACTCTCCGATTTATGTATAACTCTCTCCCTCTCTCAGAAACCCTGGCTGTATGACTTTAAGGAGATGTGGCAGGGCTTCCCTATTCTGGTATGTCCCTCTGGTTATTGACGAGTGGTAACATTGTAACATAGGAAAGTCATTGGAAGGCATAAATCATAATCAATCATATCATGTTATGTCCAGTGTTTGACTGTGTTCAGAAATCATATTATGGAAGTATCAATGTATGTTATTGATATTATCTTGCTCTTTCTCTCCTCTCTCTCTCTCCCCTATAATCTCCCCATCCATCTCTCTCCCTATCCCTCCATCTTTCATCAATTTCTCTCCATCCCTCCATCTCTCATCAATTTCTCTCCATCTCTCCATCCCTCATCTATTTCCCTCCATCCCTCATCTATTTCTCTCTCCATCCCTCATCTATTTCCCTCCATCCCTCATCTATTTCTCTCTCCATCCCTCATCTATTTCCCTCCATCCCTCATCTATTTCTTCCTCCATCCCTCATCTATTTCCCTCCATCCCTCATCTATTTCCCTCCATCCCTCATCTATTTCTCTCTCTATCCCTCATCTATTTCTCTCTCCATCCCTCCCTCTCTCATCTATTTCCCTCCATCCCTCATCTATTTCCCTCCATCCCTCATCTATTTCCCTCCATCCCTCATCTATTTCTTTCTCCATCCCTCAATCTTTCATCTCTCCCCCAGACTCTCCTGCCGTCTCAGTATTGGTACTATATGATAGAGCTGGGTTTCTACGTCTCTCTAATCTTCAGTGTGGCGTCAGACGTCAAACGTAAAGTAAGTGTGCACCGTGCCTGCTCTACGAAACACTATGCTTGTAACAATCAAGAATACAGTATACAAATGAACCACTAAAAATGGTGGTACAGAATCCCTTTACTTACAGTCCTATTCACTTTAAGAGTCAATCAATTACAGCACGCAGATCACCCGAAGATTCTTCCATACATGGGAGAGTGCAGTTTACAAGATCAGGGATAGTGGTTAACCAAGCCTGCACACTCTGTTAGCTACAAGTGATTCATTGAAAGCAGTAAGCAAGTCTTTCCGATCCCTCTCCTGCTGTTGCCATGGTGTTGCCCCTGTGCTGACGACCAGGGGTTACTGTCATGACACCGATGTAAGTGTCAGTGTGTATAGGGACAGGGGCCAGGGGGCAACTGCAGGAGGTGGACATTAGACTGATATGACGTGTTTGTGTGTGTGGAGCCGGAGGTTAAAGGGGAGTTTGTCAGTGGACTCTACTCCACTAGGGTCAGGTCAGTACAGACAGTGTGTACCTGCTAAATATCACCTGATGGCCCTCTGGCATGATTTACTATAGTGTGTGTGTGTGTGTGTGTGTGTGTGTGTGTGTGTGTGTGTGTGTGTGTGTGTGTGTGTGTGTGTGTGTGTGTGTGTGTGTGTGTGCGTGTGTGTGCGCATGTGCATGTGCATGTGTACAGGTGTGTGTGTGAAGGATCAGAATGTTATCAAGGTAACAAAACACAAACTCTAACCTTCTCTCTCTCCCTCTGCATCTCTCTCTTTCCCTCCTTCTCTCCCTCCCTTCCTCTCTGTAGGACTTTAAGGAGCAGATGGTTCACCATATGGCCACCATCTTCCTCATCAGTTTCTCCTGGTGTGTCAACTACATCAGAGCGGGCACGCTCATCATGCTGCTGCACGACTCCTCCGACTATTTACTGGAGGTACAACCAATTACAGGAGAGCTGGGTCACCAACATAACATGATAATAATATCCCTGCCATGATACGATAATAAACACAATAATACTATGGTGATTTAGTAGTTGCTGTTATCCAATACAACTTACAGTTAGCACATGTGGTTTGTAGGTGGGGCCCACAGGGGAATCACCCACAAGGAAGTCCCATTTTATTTGATAAACCAGGAAGTGGACAAAGTACTACTGATATTGGAGAAGTGGAGATATGGAGAGATTTAGTACTGCCACCTGGTGGAAGAAATATGACATTACAATTATTTTCTAACAACAACAACATTTCTCTCTCTCCCTCTCTCTCTCTGATAGTCCGCTAAGATATTCATCTATGCTGGATGGAGAAACACCAGTAACTACGTCTTCTTCCTCTTCGCTACCGTCTTCATCTTCACTAGACTCTATATCTTCCCCTTCTAGTGAGATGACACCTGAACACTCCCACCACACACCAATGATCTGTCTCTCTCACACCCATTCTGATTGTTTTATTTATGTAACCTTTATTTAACTAGGCAAGTCAGTTAACAACAAATTCTGATTAGCATGTCTGTTGGTTGTTACTGATGTTATTCGCTCTTCTTGCCCCCCCCTCTCCTCTCTCTCTCAGCATCATTTATTCTACGTACATTTATCCAATGACTATGTACTCTCCGTTCTTTGGATACTACTTCCTGAATTTCCTTATGATGGTACTGCAGTGTCTCCATATCTTCTGGGCCATCCTCATTCTGCGTATGGCCGTCCGCTTCCTGAGCAGCGATGTATGTACACAACACTGCACACACACCCTGACAACACTGCACACACTCTGACAACACGACACACACCCTGACAACACTACACACCCTGACAACACTACACACCCTGACAACACTACACACCCTGACAACACTACACACACACACCCACCCTGACAACACTGCAAACACTCTGACAACACGACACACCCTCTGACAACACTACACACCCTGACAACACTACACACACACACACACCCTGACAATACTACACACACACACCCTCTGACAACACTACACACACACCCTCTGACATCACTACACACCCTGACAAAACTACACACACACACCCACCCTGACAACACTACACACACACACCCTCTGACAACACTACACACACACACCCACCCTGACAATACTACACACACACACCCTCTGACAACACTACACACACACCCTCTGACATCACTACACACCCTGACAACACTACACACACACACCCACCCTGACAACACTACACACACACACCCTCTGACAACACTACACACACACACCCACCCTGACAATACTACACACACACCCTCTGACATCACTACACACCCTGACAACACTACACACACACCCTGACAACACTACACACACACACCCTCTGACAACACTACACACACACCCTCTGACAACACTACACACCCTGACAACACTACACACACACCCTGACAACACTGCACACACACCCTGACAACACTACATACACACCCTCTGACAACACTACACACACCCTGACAGCACTACACACACACCCTGACAACACTACACACACACCCTGACAACACTACACACACACACACACACACACACACACACACACACACACACACACACACACACACACCCTGACAACACTACACACCCACCCTGACAACACTACACACACACCCTGACAACACTACACACACACACACACACACACACACACCCTGACAACACTACACACACACACACACACACCCTGACAACACTACACACACACACCCTGACAACACTGCACACACACACATACATACACCCTGACAACACTACACACACACACACCCCCAGACAACACTACACACACACCCTGACACTACACACATACACACACCCTGACAACACTACACACACACACCCCTCCTGACAACACACACACGCATCCTGACAACACTGAACACACAACCCAGTCTATCTTTATTGTTTTTCTTGTATGTGAGAGAGAAATGAATATGTGGGAAACAGATGTAGAGACATAGAGAGACTGGGAGAGGAGGGGTGGGTGGAGGAGAGAGACTGGGAGGGGTGGGTGGAGGAGAGAGACTGGGAGAGGAGGGGTGGGTGGAGGAGAGAGACTAGGAGAGGAGGGGTGGGTGGAGGAGAGAGACTAGGAGAGGAGGGGTGGGTGGAGGAGAGAGACTGGGAGAGGAGGGGTGGGTGGAGGAGAGAGACTGGGAGAGGAGGGGTGGGTGGAGGAGAGAGACTAGGAGAGGAGGGGTGGGTGGAGGAGAGAGACTAGGAGAGGAGGGGTGGGTGGAGGAGAGAGACTGGGAGAGGAGGGGTGGGTGGAGGAGAGAGACTAGGAGAGGAGGGGTGGGTGGAGGAGAGAGACTGGGAGAGGAGGGGTGGGTGGAGGAGAGAGACTGGGAGAGGAGGGGTGGGTGGAGGAGAGAGACTAGGAGAGGAGGGGTGGGTGGAGGAGAGAGACTAGGAGAGGAGTGGTGGGTGGAGGAGAGAGACTAGGAGAGGAGGGGTGGGTGGAGGAGAGAGACTGGGAGAGGAGGGGTGGGTGGAGGAGAGAGACTGGGAGAGGAGGGGTGGGTGGAGGAGGAGAGAGACTGGGAGAGGAGGGGTGGGTGGAGGAGAGAGACTGGGAGAGGAGGGGTGGGTGGAGGAGAGAGACTAGGAGAGGAGGGGTGGGTGGAGGAGAGAGACTGGGAGAGGAGGGGTGGGTGGAGGAGAGAGACTGGGAGAGGAGGGGTGGGTGGAGGAGGAGAGAGACTGGGAGAGGAGGGGTGGGTGGAGGAGAGAGACTGGGAGAGGAGGGGTGGGTGGAGGAGAGAGACTAGGAGAGGAGGGGTGGGTGGAGGAGAGAGACTGGGAGAGGAGGGGTGGGTGGAGGAGAGAGACTGGGAGAGGAGGGGTGGGTGGAGGAGAGAGACTAGGAGAGGAGGGGTGGGTGGAGGAGAGAGACTGGGAGAGGAGGGGTGGGTGGAGGAGAGAGACTGGGAGAGAAGGGGTGGGTGGAGGAGAGAGACTGGGAGAGGAGGGGTGGGTGGAGGAGAGAGACTGGGAGAGGAGGGTTGGGTGGAGGAGAGAGAAAGTTTATTCAGAAATCACACGTTGATATGTGTTGGAAAGCCCAGCTGATAAAGAGCAGCAGTCTGGTTTGGGTTCAGTTTGCGGAAAGGAAAAGTAATGTCTCTGGACGGATGACATGTTTCTAAACACACCTCTCTTTCTTTCGCTTCAGGAAAAGGTGGAGGACGAGAGGAGCGATAAAGAAGAGACAGACGAGTCAGGAGAGGAAGAGGAGGGGGTGGAGAAGAAAGGCGTGGTGCAGAATGGTCACGCCGCTCACAACAACCACCGCAAGACGGAGTAATGAAAACGTGTGGCAGGAAGTAAGAGTGTGAAGAATTCACATCCCTCACAGCAGAGTGGGAGAGATGGAGGGAAGGGGAAAGGGAGAGAGTGCTAGGGAAAATGGATGAAGGAGAAGGAAAGGCATTCCTAAAGCCTGAGAACTACAGGTAGACCTGTGCCTGTGGTTAGATACACTGTACTACATTACAAACACTCAATCACACACAATTTTGGATATACTACATTAATTGGCATGGACCTGTTATTATAGTCCATTAATAACACACACACACACACACGGGTAATTGTGTAACAGATTAGGATCTAATTAGGATCTATACGTATCTATTTCATAATTATTATTAGTTTTTTATCAGATATTATACCAACATTTTCACAAAATTCTCATTCGTTTTTGAAGTCCAAAAAGTAATAAATCAATATTTTTTAACATTGCTCCCCTAATGAAAATGCCTGAGATAAACATAACACTGAAAATACAAATATTTTTAAATGACAATTATTATAAAATTAAAATCAGACTTTTTCCCAATTTGAGCTCTTTAGCTGTTTTCTAAGGACTACTCTAGATGATGCATCATGGGTGAAGATTTTTATTTAAAAACAGGAGTTTTATAGGAACTTGAAAATAATGGTAATGAGACATATCCACAGACACTGCTTGTATGTAATAAATATTATAGTTTAATGTAAACTTCAACTAGTATACCATTTTTATAATTTATGAACAAACTACAGCAACATATTTTGTTTTATTTAAATAAGTTAGGTTTTTCTAAAGATGTATTTTTATAAAATTACCATGAATTTAATCAGGACACATTTCAGTAATGAACATGTATTTAAAAAAATGTTTTACATGACACTTTCCCCTAGAACTAGACATCTTAGTCCTCAGAATGATAGTTGATTTTTACAGATGCATCATAATTTTGTCACTCAATTTGTTCCAGACATTTTAAAACTGGTTTCAAGAGAATACCCCCCCCCCCACCCCCACACACACACACAAGTTAAGGAATAGCATTGGGAACGTCACAGTGTGATTTCAGTCCCTCTTAAAGAGTGTTCAAAAGGATGTGAAAGGAAGAGAGGATTGAATGATGAGAATGAAGGGAAGAAGAGAAGGAAGGGGAGAAAGTGTGATGCTGCTTCTACTATGCCTCTTCTTACTGTACTCATGTGCCTTACAGCCAGATTATGGTGCTTTTACCTTATTCTTTTATTTTTCACTTACCTTGTTGTTGCTCAACCTGCTATAAGCATGTTTTGTCCATGTGCCTTTATGTCCAATACTCCAGTTGCCATGAAAGACAGACTTTAGAAAAGAGACACAACAAGATTTAACCTGACACACAAATACACAATCATGTGAATGTGTCCTTGTGTGAATGTTGATTTGGGACATACAGATTCGCCAGCCCTGGTTTTTATGATTCTATGCAATTATGTTTTTTTCTGCTCAGCTCCTGTAGTGCATCTGAATGGGCGTTGTTTGACGTTGTTTGGGACACCTCTAAGCTTGTAGAAGCCATGCAGTAAGATAGTGAGGGAGTCTGGTTGTCTCCCTCACTGGTAGCATGGGTTTAAATACTGCACTGTATGGACCTTGATTTGAGGGCCTGTTTATAAACTGCTTTATTGAATGGTTAATAAACAATGTAATAATGTGAATAACTGGTTCATAAACTGTAATAATGTTTAACTGGTTAATAAACGATGTAATCATGTTTATAAGCAGCTTATAAGCAGTCCTTCAAACAAAGTGTTAAATCGTTTTTTGGGTATATTGAGATTCTGCTGATTCTGAATGATGCTCTCCTTCCTCTGCTGATGTCATGTTTATGTGCCAGTGGTAACGCTCTGTCTGTAGACACTCTCCGTTGACATTGGAGAGGAAAATACTTTTTATCAAACAGTTTTATCATGTTTTCGCTCTGTACGTGCGTGACTAATTCAGTATATCTTCTGAGTATCATTGACATCTTACCAAGGTCACACAGGCAGAACTTTATTTTCAGTATATTTCAATAGTTTTTGCAAAAACAAAAATTGCCATTGTAAATGTAAAGGCAAAAAACATCAACAGTCCAGCCAGTCAGGATCCCAAATAGAATGTCAATAATTCCGTTTTTTTTTTTTTTAAGCAATATTTTAACTGTTTTCCAGTCTAGACCAGTTAAGACCAGTATGGACCAGTTGTGGTTTCATTCCAGTGTGGTATGACGCATGTCATCGACTAGAGATGCATTCAACTCCGCTAACGATTATGAAGCTCCCAACTCTGAGCGCCCACCAACAATCCAATTCACCAAGAATGTTTGACAACAGGAGCGAACTGTTCTATTCTATTGAAAACACTTGATTGTGTACTCTTTCTTCCAACAATGACCTTGTAAGGACGAAAGTTTTCTGCAAATGTTTGCAGAGTTGAATGCCAGTCTGGTTTGGTCCAGTCCAATCTGTTTCTGGGCACATTGATACAGTAAAATCCTGACCCATACTGATGATATCATGCCTCATGATGGATATTCATCGGGGGCCTGGATTGGTTGGTCAGAATAGGACATTTCTTCTCAGGAGACTGGAAAGGGCCATTGTAATTTAGGCTTTATTTAGGGCAGATTTTTTAGGCCATACTGCCCCGGATTAGATTATCCCGTGTGTGGTATGTGTTTTTTTGTTATTCTAGAGTGATTTGAGGTATGATTCCTATGAGAAACAGGTTTACAGTCATGTTTCATGTTTGACATCATTGTTTCAGAAAAGTTAGGATTTTTCTTGAGTTTGGATTTTAGCAACTCAATTGCTCAGTAAGCAAAAGTATGATAAATGGAACAATGGAAGTATTGTATTTTTATCATGATATATTTTCAATTGTTGTTGTATGTTAAGTGCCTTATCTGTAATGTAGGTGATAGCCTACCCTCTCACCTTTCTACCTTCTTCAGCTCCTCTCATCCTCATTCATCCTTTCTCCCTCTTTCTTTTCCTTCTTATTGTTCCATATGTCCCCCACTCCTTCTACTCATCCATCTCCTCCTCCTCCCTTATTCTGAGATCCTCCCCTCACAGCCTTTCACATCCCCATTCCAACCCTCGTTCATTTGTACTAACCTTGACAAATCTTCCTCTCTTCCCCGTCACTTTGGATAAACAACAGTCATGTAATTACAGTGTTATTTTTTTGTTTGTATTATGATGCTTAAGTATTATCATTAATAATAAAAACAACGATCATGAATCACTATTGTTTTACACACTCAAATTATGAAGTTCTCCTCACTGATGGATAAGGGGAGAGTATCTATAGGTCCTATGTCTTGGTTTAGGTACTGAGGCCTATAACCTTCTATAAACACAGGGATTGTATATTGTGCACTTATTTTAGTGTACACACATACAATACGTTTCTGAAATAGGAGTAGTAGGTTTATTACATTATAATACAAAATTACATTATAATGTGAGTATAACATATCACTCAAATAATCTTAAAGGTTAAGATCTTGCTTTGACTCAACCAAAATATTATACAGATGGTTCTGGCCTGTGATTCTGTGTAAGTGGTCAAACATTGGGGTTGCCTTCTTATTGGATGTCACTTGTATCCCGCTAGTGATTGAAGAAAAGTGTTACATAGCTAGAGCAGACTTGGGCGCCTATACAGTTATTGCTGTTAGCCGTGAACGCCATCTTGGATCTAGATGGTTTTTAAACGGGGAAAACAGGAAAAGGGACAGGAAAATAGATACTTTCGTTCTTATTTAGTAATTTCCCCCACTGGCTGATGATGAAGAAACACGAGTCATGACGTCGCCTCTTTATTTGCTGATATAGTTCAAATCGGTAAATCTGAGAGGAAATAGGATTGTGGACTGAGGAAATTTCCGCAGTTTACTGTAACTTGGTTTGTTTATGTTATTCAACCCGGACATGGACTCTTCTAACCCAGGTACAGTAAAGTTTTAAGCTTGTGGGAATAAGTTCAAATGTTACATGTGATAATGCAGATGGAAAATTGGCGATCCATGGCCCTTTGACCGAATCTGTCACTTTCTCCCAATTGCGTCTGATGACAGCATTATGGAGCTAGATAGCTCAGCTGGGGCTAAGCTAACTGGCCAGCGAAAGCAAGCTAACTGGGTATTTGACTTGAATAATTTAACTAGCGAGCTACTTAGCTAGCTATTGACGTTTCTGTCTTTCTTGCAAAATCGTAGTTAGCAAGTTAGCTACCAACCTTGGCAAATAGCATGTCTTACATTTAGCTGGCATGACCTGAGGTTAATGTTGCCAACTCGCCATGTTAGCTTAGCTAGTTATCATTTTTAGCTAGCTTGCTAGGTGACAGACGTGCGTAGGTTATGCTCAGATAAGTTAGCTAGTTAACTAGCTAGCTAGTTTGTGTCGATATTTCATCAAAACACATGTTATTTTGAACGAAGGATTAGCTTTTTTGGCCAGCTAACAGTTAGGTTGTTCAGCTTGGCATAGCTAGCGAGTTAGTTGTAGCTACAGTATTTGTTAGCTAGCTAGCTTTGTGGCTAGGTAAGTTAACGCATAGCCAGTGTCATCACCAGAGAGGCAATAGCTAGCTCGCTATACTCACAACTGCAGTGGTCACACGCTCTGGCGTGGAGAGGTGCATGGTTCAATCCAGCATTCACACACCTTCATTTTATTCGTCTAATCAATTCTTACGATTGGTTGATTAACGTTAGTTGACCCAGGTGTGTTACTACATGGCTGTCTGGAACAACATATGTCCCGTTAGATATGTTTATGGCTAAATCAATTAAACAAACAGTTGTGTTACTGAAGTGGATACACTTGTAGCATCGTGTAACGTTACGTTGCATAATTTGTGTGTTTGTGTGTGTGGCAGACATACCAGATGATTCTCTGGGTTTGGGAGCCAGTGGGGCCCAGGCAAGCACCAGTGCTGTTGTGCCAAAAGGGTCCAATAAGAGGCGAGCTGCGTGAGTATAGTATACAATGCCAATGAATCAGTCAATCACTATGTCACATAACTTTAACAGACAGCACAGGGTATAGCTATGACAGCACAGGGTAGAAGTTGTCCATAGGTGCAGAATCAGAATCACACCGATAAGTTGTTGATCCATTCTTTGGTGTTAACTTTACAAACATGGATTCTGTCTACTTCCTCACAGGCCAGACTTCGATGATGATGATGATGATGATGATGATGGAAGCAAGCTCTTCAGGTAGGACTGACACCTGTCTCTCGCTCTTTCTTGCTCTCTCATCTCTCTCCCTCTCTATCTGATCTGACTGTATTGTGTTGGTTGTTTTGATGACAGATCTTCTTCTCTGTCTTTGACCAGGTGTGATGACGACGGAGGAGGAGGAGACAAAGAGCGATTTGCCAGGTAGAATAAGGAGGTTGTTGGTGCGTGTTTGTGCGTGTGTATAATACAGATATTCTGCATGCACACATCCCGAGACACCAGAATCCCTATCACACCACTGTGATTCTTGTCACTACTACTAACCCCTGAGCTCAGGGACACCTGTTCACTCTTATCAATCCCTTTCTCCTGAGCACAACCCCTTTCTCTCCCTCCTTCCCTCTCTGCTTCTCTCTCTCAGGATCTCTGAAGTCTTTTTCTTTCAGCACTTCCTCTCTATCACTCCGTCTCGCTTTGAAAGACCAGGTTCTCTCTATCTCGATCTCTACATTTATCTATCGTATTGATGGATCATTCACTCCTTGTTATATTTATCAATCCATGCTTGTTCCACCTACCTCATGCTATTCTGAAAATATAATTTGGTTACGCCAACACTAAACTCTACTCCATGTTGTCCACCTACCTGCCCATCTCTTCCCATTTATATCCCTCCCTCTTTCTCTCCTCCCCCGTCCCTCCTCTACCTCTTCCTCTCTGCCCTTCCTATTTCTCCCCATCTCTACCCCATCCCTGTCCCTCCTCCTACTCCATGTCTGTCGCTCCTCCCCCTGCTCTCCCATCTCTACCCCATCTCTGTCCTTCCTACTCTCCTCTCTTCCTCTCCTCCCTCATTCCCTCGCTCCAGGGAGAACCACAGTGAGATTGAGCGGCGGCGGAGGAACAAGATGACTGCTTACATCACAGAGCTGTCGGACATGGTTCCCACCTGTAGCGCGTTGGCACGGAAACCAGATAAGCTGACCATCCTGCGCATGGCCGTGTCCCACATGAAGTCTCTGAGAGGGAGCGGCAACACTGCAGCAGACGGGACATACAAACCATCCTTCCTCACCGACCAGGTTAGAGAAAGAGAGGGAGGACGGAAAGGGGGGAAGAGGGGGCTGAGGGATGAAAAGGGAAAAATGTTATCATATGTGTTTGTTGCACAATAATAACTGAGTGTATCTTCCATGTCATCTCTCCCTCCATCGTTCTCTCTCTCCTCTACCTCTCCTTTCCTCTCTCTCTCCCCCATCCCTCTCTTTGTAGGAGCTGAAACACCTGATCCTGGAAGCTGCTGATGGCTTCCTGTTTGTGGTGTCGTGTGAGAGTGGACGGGTCGTCTACGTGTCAGACTCCCTGACCCCTGTTCTTAACCAATCACAGTCCGACTGGCTAGGCTCCTCACTCTACGACCAGCTCCACCCGGACGACGGAGACAAACTACGAGAGCAGCTCTCTACTGCAGAGAATAACAATACAGGTACACACAGGTGGTACAGATGAACTACAGGAGCAGCTCTGTACTGCAGAGAGTTATAATACAGGTGGTACAGATGAACTACAGGAGCAGCTCTCTACTGCAGAGAGTTATAATACAGGTGGTACAGATGAACTACAGGAGCAGCTCTGTACTGCAGAGAGTTATAATACAGGTGGTACAGATGAACTACAGGAGCAGCTCTCTACTACAGAGAGTTATAATACAGGTGGTACAGATGAACTACAGGAGCAGCTCTCTACTGCAGAGTGTTATAATACAGGTGGTACAGATGAACTACAGGAGCAGCTCTCTACTACAGAGAGTTATAATACAGGTGGTACAGATTTACAACATGAGCAGCTCTGTACTGCAGAGAGTTATAATACAGGTGGTACAGATGAACTACAGGAGCAGCTCTCTACTACAGAGAGTTATAATACAGGTGGTACAGATGAACTACAGGAGCAGCTCTACTGCAGAGAGTTATAATACAGGTGGTACAGATGAACTACAGGAGCAGCTCTCTACTGCAGAGAGTTATAATACAGGTGGTACAGATGAACTACAGGAGCAGCTCTCTACTGCAGAGTGTTATAATACAGGTGGTACAGATGAACTACAGGAGCAGCTCTCTACTGCAGAGAGTTATAATACAGGTGGTACAGATGAACTACAGGAGCAGCTCTCTACTGCAGAGAGTTATAATACAGGTGGTACAGATGAACTACAGGAGCAGCTCTCTACTGCAGAGAGTTATAATACAGGTGGTACAGATGAACTACAGGAGCAGCTCTCTACTGCAGAGAGTTATAATACAGGTGGTACAGATGAACTACAGGAGCAGCTCTCTACTGCAGAGTGTTATAATACAGGTGGTACAGATGAACTACAGGAGCAGCTCTCTACTGCAGAGAGTTATAATACAGGTGGTACAGATGAACTACAGGAGCAGCTCTACTGCAGAGAGTTATAATACAGGTGGTACAGATGAACTACAGGAGCAGCTCTGTACTGCAGAGAGTTATAATACAGGTGGTACAGATGAACTACAGGAGCAGCTCTCTACTGCAGAGAGTTATAATACAGGTGGTACAGATGAACTACAGGAGCAGCTCTCTACTACAGAGAGTTATAATACAGGTGGTACAGATGAACTACAGGAGCAGCTCTACTGCAGAGAGTTATAATACAGGTGGTACAGATGAACTACAGGAGCAGCTCTCTACTGCAGAGAGTTATAATACAGGTGGTACAGATTTACAACATGAGCAGCTCTGTACTGCAGAGAGTTATAATACAGGTGGTACAGATGAACTACAGGAGCAGCTCTCTACTGCAGAGAGTTATAATACAGGTGGTACAGATTTACAACATGAGCAGCTCTGTACTGCAGAGAGTTATAATACAGGTGGTACAGATGAACTACAGGAGCAGCTCTGTACTGCAGAGAGTTATAATACAGGTGGTACAGATGAACTACAGGAGCAGCTCTCTACTGCAGAGAGTTATAATACAGGTGGTACAGATGAACTACAGGAGCAGCTCTGTACTGCAGAGAGTTATAATGCAGGTGGTACAGATGAACTACAGGAGCAGCTCTGTACTGCAGAGAGTTATAATACAGGTGGTACAGATGAACTACAGGAGCAGCTCTGTACTGCAGAGAGTTATAATACAGGTGGTACAGATGAACTACAGGAGCAGCTCTGTACTGCAGAGAGTTATAATACAGGTGGTACAGATGAACTACAGGAGCAGCTCTCTACTACAGAGAGTTATAATACAGGTGGTACAGATGAACTACAGGAGCAGCTCTCTACTGCATAGAGATATAATACAGGAGGAGAGACACACACAACACTAATGACTGTGAGTAACGACCCTTCTCTCTTTCTCAGGGAGGATGTTAGACCTGAAGACAGGAACAGTTAAGAAGGAGGGACAGCAGTCCTCCGTCAGGATGTGTATGGGAGCCAGACGATCCTTCATATGTAGGATGAGGTGTGTGTGATGAGCTTGCATGTGTATATGGCTGTATGCACCTGTGTTGGGAGTGTGTATTCTGAAATGTGTGTGTTTGTAGATGTGGTTCGTGTCCAGTGGAGCCCATGTCTATGAACAGATTGAATTTCCTGCGGAGCAGGAACAGGTGAGATAATTCTTATATATTTTACTGTAAAAAGTGCCAGTATTCAGACCCCTTGACTTTTTCCACATTTTGTTATGCCACATCCTTGTTTTAAAATGGATTAAATACACATTTTTCCTCATCAATCTACACACAATACCATAATGACAAATCGAAAACAGGTTTTTATACATTTTTGCACATTAATTAAAATAAAAAACAGAAATACCTTATTTACATAAGTATTCAGACCCTTTGTTATGAGACTCGAAATTGAGCTCAGGTTCATCCTGTTTCCATTGATCATCCTTGAGATGTTTCTGCAACTTGATTGGAGTCCACCTGTGGTAAATTCAGTTGATTGGACATGATTTGGAAAGGCACACACCTGTCTATAAAAGGTCCCACAGTTGACAGTGCATGTCAGAACAAAATTCAAGCCACGTTGTTGAAGAAATTGTCTATAGAGCTCAGAGACAGGATTGTGTCAGATCTGGGGAAAGGTACCAACATATTTCTGCAGCATTGAAGTTCCACAAGAGCACAGTGGCCTCCATCATTCTTGAATGGAAGAAGTTTGGAACCACCAAGACACTTCCTAGAGCTGGCTGCCCAGACAAACTGAGCAATCGGGGGAGAAGGACCTTTGTCAGGGAGGTGACGAAGAACCCAACGGTCACTCTGATAGAGCTCCAGAGTTCATCTTTGGAGATGGGAGAACCTTCCAGAAGGACAACCATCTCTGCAGAACTCCACCAATCAGTCCTTTATGGTAGAGTGGCTAGACAGAAGCCACTCCTCAGTATAAGGCTCATGACAGCCTGCTTGGAATTTGCCAAAAGGCATTTAAATGACTCTCAGACCATGAGAAACAAGATTGTCTGGTCTGATGAAACCAAGATTGAACTTTTTGGTTTGAATGCCAAGCGTCACATCTGGAGGAAACCTGCCGCCATCCCTACGGTGAAGCATGGTGGTGGCAGCATACAAAAACACATGTTTTTCAACGGCTACGAGACTAGTCAGGATCGAGGCAAAGATGAACGGCGCAAAGTACAGAGAGATCCTTGATGAAAACCTGCTCCAGAGAGCTCAGACTGCGGCGAAGGTTCACTTTCCAACAGGATGACGACCCTAAGCACACGGCCAAGACAACGCGCAGGAGTGGCTTCGAGACAAGTTTCTGAATGTCCTTGAGTGGCCCAGCCAGAACCCGGACTTGAACCCGATCGAACATCTTTGGAGAAACATGAAAAGAGCTGGTCAGCGACGCTCCCCATCCAACCTGATAGGGTTTGAGACGATTTGCAGAGAAGAATGGGAGAAACTCCCCTCATACAGGTGTGCCAAGCTTGTAAAGAAGACTCTGGGCTCTAATTGCTGCCAAAGGTGCTTCAACAACTGAGTAAATGGTCTGATTGCTTATGTAAATGTCATATTTCAGTTTTTTTTTATAAATTTGCAAACATTTCTGAAAACCTGTTTTTGCTTTGTCATTGTGGGATATTGTGTGTAGATTGATGAGGAAAAAGGCTTTAACTTAATAAAATGTGGAAAAAGTCAAGATGTCTGAATACTTTCCCGAATGCAATGTATAGTGAACTATGCCTTGACTGGTAGTGCTCTTCCCTGTAGGAATGGTCTGGGTCCACCCAAGGATGGGGAGCCTCAGTATGTGGTGGTCCACTGCACTGGATACATCAAGTCCTGGCCCCCCACAGGTAACTAACTAACTAACCTATGGCTTAGCTCTTATATCAAATCAAATTTTATTGGTCACATACACATGGTTAGCAGATGTTATTATGAGTGTAGCGAAATGCTTGTGCTTCTAGTTCCGACAGTGCAGCAATATCTAACAAGTAATCTAACAATTCCCCAACAACTACCTAATACACACAATCTAAAGGGGTAAATGAGAATATGTACATATAATTATATGGATGAGCGATGGCCGAACGGCATAGGCAAGGTGCAATAGATGGTATAAAATACAGTATATACATATGAGATGAGTAATGTAAGATATGTAAACATTATTGAAGTGACATTATTTAAAGTGGCATTGTTTAAAGTGACTAGTGATCCATTTATTAAATTGTCCAGTGATTGGGTCTCAATGTAGGCAGCAACCTCTCTGAGTTAGTGATTGCTGTTTAGCAGTCTGATGGCCTTGAGATAGAAGCTGTTTTTTAGTCTCTCGGTCCCAGCTTTGATGCACCTGTACTGACCTCGCCTTCTGGATGATAGTGGGGTGAACAGGCAGTGGCTCAGGTGGTTGTTGTCCTTGATGATCTTTTTGGCCTTCCTGTGACATCGGGTGCTGTAGGTGTCATGGAGGGCAGATAGTTTGCCCCCGGTGATGCGTTTTGCAGACTGCACCACCCTCTGGAGAGCCTTGCGGTTGAGGGTGGTGCAGTTGCCGTATAAGGCTGTGATACAGCCCAACAGGATGCTGTCGATTGTGCATCTGTAAAAGTTTGTCAGGGTTTTGGGTGACAAGCCAAGTTTCTTCAGCCTCCTGAGGTTGAAGAGGCACTGTTGCGCCTTCTTCACCACACTGTATGTGTGGGTGGACCATTTCAGTTTGTCTGTGACGTGTACGCCGAGGAACTTAAAACTTCTCCACTGCTGTCCCTTCGATGTGGATAGGGTAGTGCTCCCTCTGCTGTTTCCCGAAGTCCACGATCATCTCCTTTGTTTTGTTGACGTTGAGTGAGAGGTTATTTTCCTGACACCACACTCCAAGTGCTCTTACCTCCCCCCTGTAGGCTGTCTCGTCGTTGTTGGTAATCAAGCCCACTACTGTTGTGTCGTCTGCAAACTTGATAATTGAGTTGGAGGCCTGCATGGCCACGCAGTCGTGGGTGAACAGAGAGTACAGGAGGGGGCTGAGCACGCACCTTTGTGGGGCCCCAGTGTTGAGGGTCAGCGAAGTGGAGATGTTGTTTCCTACCTTCACCACCTGGGGGCGGCCCGTCAGAATGTTCAGGACCCAATTGCACAGGGCCGGGTTGAGACCCAAGGCCTCAAGCTTAATTATGAGCTTGGAGGGTACTATGGTGTTGAATGCTGAGCTGTAGTCAATGAACAGCATTCTTACATATGTATTCCTCTTGGGGCAGTGTGCAGTTTGATAGCGATTGCATCGTCTGTGGACCTGTTGGGGCGGTATGCAAACTGAAGTGGGTCTAGGGTGGCTGGTAAGGTGGAGGTGATATGATCCTTGACTAGTCTCTCAAAGCACTTCATGATGACAGAAGTGAGTGCTACGGGACGGTAGTCATTTAGTTCAGTTATCTTTGCCTTCTTGGGTACAGGAACAATGGTGGCTATCTTGAAGCGAGGACAGCAGACTGGGATAGGGAGCAATTGAATATGTCTGTAAACACACAAATCAAATCAAATGTATTTATATAGCCCTTCTTACATCAGCTGATATATCAAAGTGCTGTACAGAAACCCAGCCTAAAACCCCAAACAGCAAGCAATGCAGATGTAGAAGCACGGTGGCTAGGAAAAACTCCCAAGAAAGGCCAAAACCTAGGAAGAAACCTAGAGAGGAACCAGGCTATGAGGGGTGGACAGTCCTCTTCTGGCTGTGCCGGGTGGGGATTATAACAGAACATGGCCAAGAAGTTAAAATGTTCATAAATGACCAGCATGGTCAAATAATAATAATCACAGTAGTTGTCGAGGGTGCAACAAGTCAGCACCTCAGGAGTAAATGTCAGTTGGCTTTTCATAGCCGATCATTGAGAGTATCTCTACCGCTCCTGCTGTCTCTAGAGAGTTGAAAACAGCAGGTCTGGGACAGGTAGCACGTCCGGTGAACAGGTCAACAGGTCAGCCAGCTGGTCTGCGCGTGCTCTGAGGACGCGGCTAGGGATGCTATCTGGGCCAGCAGCCTTCCAAGAGTTAACACATTTAAATGTTTTACTCACGTCGGCCACGGAGAAGGAGAGGGGGTGGCACAGTCCTTGTTAGCGGGCCGCGACAGTGGCACTGTATTATCCTCAAAGCGGGCAAAGAAGGTGTTTAGTTTGTCTGGAAGCAAGATGTCGGTGTCCGTGACGTGGCTGGTTTTCTTTTTGTAGTCCGTGATTTCCTGTAGACCCTGCCACATACGTCTGGTGTCTGAGCCGTTGAATTGCGACTCCACTTTCCCGGCATATATCCAATGTATACACTACTGCTGCATACTGAGTCCTATGTGTGTGTGTGTTTGCGTGCGCGCATTTCAGGGGTGAATCTAACAGATGAGGAAGCAGACAATATTCAGGGGAGTCGCTACTGTCTAGTCGCCATCGGTAGACTTCAGGTAAGATGGGACAACTTAATGTCCAATGTTTGGATGGGCTCATGGAACCACCATCTTGCAGACGCTTGTTCTCCCCTTGTTGTCTAGGTGACCTCTTGCCCGAGCGACACAGACATAAACAGCATCAGCGTTCCGGTGGAGTTCATCTCTCGTCACAACTGCCAGGGCCTCTTTACCTTCGTAGACCACCGCTGCATGGCCACAGTGGGCTACCAGCCTCAGGTAGGCCTCACTCACAGCCTGGGGCTAGAGTAGGACAAACACCCAGCATCGCATTTCATAGTGTATCAGAATACAGAATGTGTTTAAACTGTATCAGGATACAGAATGTGTTTAAACTGTGTGTCAGGATACAGAATGTGTTTAAACTGTATCAGGATACAGAATGTGTTTAAACTGTGTGTCAGGATACAGTATGTGTTTAAACTGTATCAGGATACAGAATGTGTTTAAACTGTGTGTCAGGATACAGAATGTGTTTAAACTGTATCAGGATACAGAATGTGTTTAAACTGTGTATCAGGATACAGAATGTGTTTAAACTGTATCAGGATACAGAATGTGTTTAAACTGTGTTTCAGGATACAGAATGTGTTTAAACTGTGTCAGGATACAGAATGTGTTTAAACTGTATCAGGATACAGAATGTGTTTAAACTGTGTATCAGGATACAGAATGTGTTTAAACTGTGTATCAGGATACAGAATGTGTTTAAACTGTATCAGGATACAGAATGTGTTTAAACTGTGTATCAGGATACAGAATGTGTTTAAACTGTGTATCATGATACAGAATGTGTTTAAACTGTGTGTCAGGATACAGTATGTGTTTAAACTGTGTGTCAGAATACAGAATGTGTTTAAACTGTGTATCAGGATACAGTATGTGTTTAAACTGTGTATCAGGATACAGAATGTGTTTAAACTGTGTGTCAGGATACAGTATGTGTTTAAACTGTGTGTCAGAATACAGAATGTGTTTAAACTGTGTGTCAGGATACAGAATGTGTTTAAACTGTGTATCAGGATACAGAATGTGTTTAAACTGTATCAGGATACAGTATGTGTTTAAACTGTGTGTCAGGATACAGAATGTGTTTAAACTGTGTGTCAGGATACAGTATGTGTTTAAACTGTGTGTCAGGATACAGTATGTGTTTAAACTGTATCAGGATACAGAATGTGTTTAAACTGTGTATCAGGATACAGAATGTGTTTAAACTGTGTATCAGGATACAGTATGTGTTTAAACTGTGTGTCAGGATACAGTATGTGTTTAAACTGTATCAGGATACAGAATGTGTTTAAACTGTGTGTCAGGATACAGAATGTGTTTAAACTGTGTGTCAGGATACAGAATGTGTTTAAACTGTGTGTCAGGATACAGAATGTGTTTAAACTGTGTGTCAGGATACAGTATGTGTTTAAACTGTGTGTCAGGATACAGTATGTGTTTAAACTGTGTGTCAGGATACAGAATGTGTTTAAACTGTGTGTCAGGATACAGTATGTGTTTAAACTGTGTGTCAGGATACAGTATGTGTTTAAACTGTATCAGGATACAGTATGTGTTTAAACTGTGTGTCAGGATACAGAATGTGTTTAAACTGTGTATCAGGATACAGTATGTGTTTAAACTGTGTATCAGGATACAGAATGTGTTTAAACTGTGTATCAGGATACAGAATGTGTTTAAACTGTATCAGGATACAGAATGTGTTTAAACTGTATCAGGATACAGAATGTGTTTACACTGTATCAGGATACAGTATGTGTTTAAACTGTGTATCAGGATACAGTATGTGTTTAAACTGTGTATCAGGATACAGTATGTGTTTAAACTGTGTATCAGGATACAGAATGTGTTTAAACTGTATCAGGATACAGTATGTGTTTAAACTGTATCAGGATACAGTATGTGTTTAAACTGTATCAGGATACAGAATGTGTTTAAACTGTGTATCAGGATACAGAATGTGTTTAAACTGTGTATCAGGATACAGAATGTGTTTAAACTGTATCAGGATACAGAATGTGTTTAAACTGTGTGTCAGGATACAGTATGTGTTTAAACTGTGTGTCAGGATACAGTATGTGTTTAAACTGTGTGTCAGGATACAGTATGTGTTTAAACTGTGTCAGGATACAGAATGTGTTTAAACTGTGTATCAGGATACAGAATGTGTTTAAACTGTGTCAGGATACAGAATGTGTTTAAACTGTATCAGGATACAGAATGTGTTTAAACTGTGTGTCAGGATACAGAATGTGTTTAAACTGTGTGTCAGGATACAGAATGTGTTTAAACTGTGTATCAGGATACAGAATGTGTTTAAACTGTATCAGGATACAGAATGTGTTTAAACTGTGTGTCAGGATACAGAATGTGTTTTAAACTGTGTATCAGGATACAGAATGTGTTTAAACTGTATCAGGATACAGAATGTGTTTAAACTGTGTGTCAGGATACAGAATGTGTTTAAACTGTGTGTCAGGATACAGAATGTGTTTAAACTGTGTGTCAGGATACAGAATGTGTTTAAACTGTATCAGGATACAGAATGTGTTTAAACTGTGTGTCAGGATACAGTATGTGTTTAAACTGTATCAGGATACAGAATGTGTTTAAACTGTATCAGGATACAGAATGTGTTTAAACTGTATCAGGATACAGAATGTGTTTAAACTGTGTATCAGGATACAGAATGTGTTTAAACTGTGTCAGGATACAGAATGTGTTTAAACTGTGTATCAGGATACAGAATGTGTTTAAACTGTGTGTCAGGATACAGAATGTGTTTAAACTGTGTGTCAGGATACAGAATGTGTTTAAACTGTGTGTCAGGATACAGAATGTGTTTAAACTGTATCAGGATACAGAATGTGTTTAAACTGTGTGTCAGGATACAGTATGTGTTTAAACTGTATCAGGATACAGAATGTGTTTAAACTGTGTGTCAGGATACAGAATGTGTTTAAACTGTATCAGGATACAGAATGTGTTTAAACTGTGTATCAGGATACAGAATGTGTTTAAACTGTGTGTCAGGATACAGAATGTGTTTAAACTGTGTGTCAGGATACAGAATGTGTTTAAACTGTATCAGGATACAGAATGTGTTTAAACTGTGTATCAGGATACAGAATGTGTTTAAACTGTGTCAGGATACAGAATGTGTTTAAACTGTGTGTCAGGATACAGTATGTGTTTAAACTGTGTGTCAGAATACAGAATGTGTTTAAACTGTGTATCAGGATACAGTATGTGTTTAAACTGTATCAGGATACAGAATGTGTTTAAACTGTGTGTCAGGATACAGAATGTGTTTAAACTGTGTCAGGATACAGAATGTGTTTAAACTGTGTGTCAGGATACAGAATGTGTTTAAACTGTGTCAGGATACAGAATGTGTTTAAACTGTGTGTCAGGATACAGAATGTGTTTAAACTGTGTGTCAGGATACAGAATGTGTTTAAACTGTGTGTCAGGATACAGAATGTGTTTAAACTGTGTCAGGATACAGAATGTGTTTAAACTGTGTGTCAGGATACAGAATGTGTTTAAACTGTGTGTCAGGATACAGAATGTGTTTAAACTGTGTGTCAGGATACAGAATGTGTTTAAACTGTGTATCAGGATACAGAATGTGTTTAAACTGTGTGTCAGGATACAGAATGTGTTTAAACTGTGTGTCAGGATACAGAATGTGTTTAAACTGTGTCAGGATACAGAATGTGTTTAAACTGTGTGTCAGGATACAGAATGTGTTTAAACTGTGTGTCAGGATACAGAATGTGTTTAAACTGTGTGTCAGGATACAGTATGTGTTTAAACTGTATCAGGATACAGAATGTGTTTAAACTGTGTATCAGGATACAGAATGTGTTTAAACTGTGTCAGGATACAGAATGTGTTTAAACTGTGTGTCAGGATACAGAATGTGTTTAAACTGTGTATCAGAATACAGAATGTGTTTAAACTGTGTATCAGGATACAGTATGTGTTTAAACTGTGTATCAGGATACAGAATGTGTTTAAACTGTGTGTCAGGATACAGAATGTGTTTAAACTGTGTCAGGATACAGAATGTGTTTAAACTGTGTGTCAGGATACAGAATGTGTTTAAACTGTGTGTCAGGATACAGAATGTGTTTAAACTGTGTGTCAGGATACAGAATGTGTTTAAACTGTGTGTCAGGATACAGAATGTGTTTAAACTGTGTGACAGGATACAGAATGTGTTTAAACTGTGTGACAGCTGTAAGCTTGATCTAACTTTTTCTGTGTTGTGTGTGTTGGCGCCTGTGTGTGTGTGTGTTTGCCAGGAACTGCTGGGTAAGAACGTCTTGGAGCTGGCCCACCCTGAGGACCAGGGTCTGCTGAGAGACAGCTTCCAGCAGGTGGTCAAGCTGAAGGGTCAGGTGCTGTCCGTCATGTTCCGCTTCCTGTCCAAGACCAGAGACTGGCTCTGGATCAGGACCAGCTCCTTCACCTTCCAGAACCCCTTCTCTGAGGAGATAGAGTACATCATCTGTACCAACGCCAACGTCAAGTACGTGCTGTATACACACACAGACACACACCATCTGTACCAACGCCAACGTCAAGTACGTGCTGTATACACACACAGACACACACCATCTGTACCAATGCCAACGTCAAGTACGTGCTGTATACACACACAGACACACACCATCTGTACCAACGTCAAGTACCTGCTGTATACACACACAGACACACACCATCTGTACCAACGCCAAGTACCTGCTGTATACACACACAGACACACACCATCTGTACCAACGCCAACGTCAAGTACGTGCTGTATACACACACAGACACACACCATCTGTACCAACGTCAAGTACCTGCTGTATACACACACAGACACACACCATCTGTACCAACGTCAAGTACCTGCTGTATACACACACAGACACACACCATCTGTACCAACGCCAACGTCAAGTACGTGCTGTATACACACACAGACACACACCATCTGTACCAACGCCAACGTCAAGTACGTGCTGTATACACACACAGACACACACCATCTGTACCAACGCCAACGTCAAGTACGTGCTGTATACACACACAGACACACACCATCTGTACCAACGCCAACGTCAAGTACGTGCTGTATACACACACAGACACACACCATCTGTACCAACGTCAAGTACGTGCTGTATACACACACAGACACACACCATCTGTACCAACGCCAAGTACCTGCTGTATACACACACAGACACACACCATCTGTACCAACGTCAAGTACCTGCTGTATACACACACAGACACACATCATCTGTACCAACGCCAACGTCAAGTACGTGCTGTATACACACACAGACACACACCATCTGTACCAACGTCAAGTACGTGCTGTATACACACACAGACACACATCATCTGTACCAACGCCAAGTACCTGCTGTATACACACACAGACACACACCATCTGTACCAACGTCAAGTACGTGCTGTATACACACACAGACACACATCATCTGTACCAACGCCAAGTACCTGCTGTATACACACACAGACACACACCATCTGTACCAACGTCAAGTACCTGCTGTATACACACACAGACACACACCATCTGTACCAACATCAAGTACCTGCTGTATACACACACAGACACACACCATCTGTACCAACGTCAAGTACCTGCTGTATACACACACAGACACACACCATCTGTACCAACATCAAGTACCTGCTGTATACACACACAGACACACACCATCTGTACCAACGCCAACGTCAAGTACGTGCTGTATACACACACAGACACACACCATCTGTACCAACGCCAAGTACCTGCTGTATACACACACAGACACACACCATCTGTACCAACGCCAACTTCAAGTACCTGCTGTATACACACACAGACACACATCATCTGTACCAACGCCAAGTACCTGCTGTATACACACACAGACACACACCATCTGTACCAACGTCAAGTACGTGCTGTATACACACACAGACACACACCATCTGTACCAACGTCAAGTACCTGCTGTATACACACACAGACACACACCATCTGTACCAACGTCAAGTACGTGCTGTATACACACACAGACACACACCATCTGTACCAACGTCAAGTACCTGCTGTATACACACACAGACACACACCATCTGTACCAACGTCAAGTACCTGCTGTATACACACACAGACACACACCATCTGTACCAACGCCAACGTCAAGTACGTGCTGTATACACACACAGACACACACCATCTGTACCAACGCCAAGTACCTGCTGTATACACACACAGACACACACCATCTGTGCCAACGCCAACTTCAAGTACCTGCTGTATACACACACAGACACACATCATCTGTACCAACGCCAAGTACCTGCTGTATACACACGCAGACACACACCATCTGTACCAACGCCAACGTCAAGTACGTGCTGTATACACACACAGACACACACCATCTGTACCAACGCCAAGTACCTGCTGTATACACACACAGACACACACCATCTGTACCAACGCCAACGTCAAGTACGTGCTGTATACACACACAGACACACACCATCTGTACCAACGCCAAGTACCTGCTGTATACACACACAGACACACACCATCTGTACCAACGCCAAGTACCTGCTGTATACACACACAGACACACACCATCTGTACCAACGTCAAGTACGTGCTGTATACACACACAGACACACATCATCTGTACCAACGCCAAGTACCTGCTGTATACACACACAGACACACACCATCTGTACCAACGCCAAGTACGTGCTGTATACACACACAGACACACACCATCTGTACCAACGTCAAGTACCTGCTGTATACACACACACACACACACCATCTGTACCAACGTCAAGTACCTGCTGTATACACACACACACACACACACACACACACACGTATTATCTGCACCAACGCAAGTCACCTGAGTGTGAGACGCCTACAACACATAGACACCACAACTCTCTTCCACCTCAACATCTGAACATCTCCACTCTGTCTGACCAATCTGTTGAGCCACCTTAGGAAATGTGATGTCATCTCTTCCAGGCTGTGTGTTTGTCAGTATGTTCACCTCCCCTCCATATCTTTCTCTCCCTTCCTTTCCTCCTCACCCCTTGTTTTTGTTGTGGGCCAGTAGAACCTCAACTCAGGACACCCTCACCCCCCCCTCGTCCTCGGGGGTGTCTTTGCCCCCCTCGCTGGGGGAGAGCAGTCCTAACTTCCCCCCTGTGTCCCACAGCCCAGGGCAGGTGGCTGCCAGGTGAGACCCCCTCAACCCCCCCTCTGGCATGGGTCAGCTGGGGCTGCTGCTGCTTCACTGGAGACTACAACTCTATTTCTCTCTTGTTCCCTTTATGTTCCTGTTCTCTCTGGTCCAGAGTTCACCCCTTGGTAAGGGCTGTGGTCTTGACTGGTTACTTGACTTGACCGGGCATTTCTGTTTTTGGGTGATTTCCCCGTCCCTCTCCCTCCTCAACAGTAGTAAGATATTCATCGTGACCAAGGTGTTGGTAACGATCCCCCTCCCCTCTCCTCTTTTCTTCTTGGTTACCATAGTGACTGGTGGTGGGGCAAGTGCTGTTGGTCGGCAGGTGTTTTGGTTTCCCGAACAGCGGTGGAGGGCCTTGACGAAAATTATATTTTCTGTTGTCACTGCTAACACTCTTTTTTTCTCTCTACCACTCCCTCTTTTCTCCCTTTACCACTCTCTACCACTCCCTCTTTTCTCCCTTTACCACTCTCTACCACTCCCTCTTTTCTCCCTTTACCACTCTCTACCACTCCCTCTCTTTTCTCCCTTTACCACTCTCTACCACTCCCTCTTTTCTCCCTTTACCACTCTCTACCACTCCCTCTTTTCTCCCTTTACCACTCTCTACCACTCCCTCTCTTTTCTCCCTTTACCACTCTCTACCACTCCCTCTCTTTTCTCCCTTTACCACTCTCTACCACTCCCTCTCTTTTCTCCCTTTACCACTCTCTACGACTCCCTCTTTTCTCCCTTTACCACTCTCTACCACTCCCTCTCTTTTCTCCCTTTACCACTCTCTACCACTCCCTCTCTTTTCTCCCTTTACCACTCTCTACCACTCCCTCTTTTCTCCCTTTACCACTCTCTACCACTCCCTCTCTTTTCTACCTCTACCACTCCCTCTTTTCTCCCTTTACCACTCTCTACCACTCCCTCTCTTTTCTACCTCTACCACTCTCTACCACTCCCTCTCTTTTCTCCCTTTACCACTCTCTACCACCCCCTCTCTTTTCTCCCTTTACCACTCTCTACCACTCCCTCTCTTTTCTCCCTTTACCACTCTCTACCACTCCCTCTTTTCTCCCTTTACCACTCTCTACCACTCCCTCTTTTCTCCCTTTACCACTCTCTACCACTCCCTCTTTTCTCCCTTTACCACTCTCTACAACTCCCTCTCTTTTCTCCCTTTACCACTCTCTACCACTCCCTCTCTTTTCTCCCTTTACCACTCTCTACCACTCCCTCTCTTTTCTCCCTTTACCACTCTCTACCACTCCCTCTCTTTTCTCCCTCTCTTTTGTCTCTCTTTTGTCTCTCTCCCTTTCCCCCCCTTTCCAGGCAGTTGCAGCAGCAGCAAGCAGAGTTGGGGGGAGGAGGGAGAGATGGTCTGTACGAGGCAGGACAGGTTACACTTCCACAGGTAAGACTAGCACTGACTAAAACACACACCTAACTGGGGCCTTAACCCCACAACATGCCCTCCATCCAGCGGCGCTGCACTGCTGCTTGATCCTGTGCTTATCTCAACTGTATGTGTGATGTCTTGGGGGCGAGACCGTTCTATTGTTCGCTGTAACATGGACAATGAAGTTGTATTGTTGTACCTACCTCCAAGCCTTTAGTGAGTATTGACCGCTGGTTGACCGTTGTCCATGTCAGATGCCTGTCCAGGCCGTGACCGCAGCTGGAACTGACCACAGTAAGACCATGGACAAGGCAGAGATGCACCCCTCCATGTACCCCAACCCAGACCAGGCCAAGTTCCTGCCCTCCACCTCTGCCCCCGGAGTACCCATCTACCCTCAGGACAACAACAACTACACCACTGCCAACCGCTCCAACGACACATACAGCAGGTATGACCACTAGCCTCTGTTGTACTGTTTTAAACTGATCTAAGGGCAATGTATACTGAATAAGCGATTCTAATTTCCTGTTATGAACTAATTCCAGGTCAGTAGGGATGGCCCCTCAGATGGTGCAGCCATCCCACTCCGCAGGCCAGATGCTGGCTCAGATGTCCCGTCAGAACGGGGCACCCCCCTCCAACAGCAGCCCCCTACAGGGAGGGGCAGCGGTGGGCTGGCCGGGGCCAGCGGCGGGGGCTAGACCCCTCTTCAACAACCAGGTGAGACAGCTGGCAGCTGCAGGTAGAAGCTGTCCAAACAGCCTGAAGTTTAGATCCTCTGTTGTTGCCCAAAGTGCTACAGATGTAGAATCTTAATTTAAGACTTTTCTACAGCAGGAAAATAATCATGCAGCAACAGGAAATATTAATTATTTTGTGGATTATAATTTTTTGGTGGAAATTACAAATGTCAGAAGCTTTTTTTAAACCTCAAATACAATATAAGTTTAAAATTGGCTGCATTGCAGGACAGTTTTACTTGAACAGGGTTATCAAATTTAAATCCTACATCTGTAGCTGGCATGATGGGGATGAGTGCTCTGAGGTTCTTGCATCTCTGTATCTTAGCGTTGTAAAGGACCTCATCTTTTATCCCCTGTGTAATCTCTGTTTTGAGTATCACACCCAGACAGTTTCAACAGTAAATGCATAACAGAAACCTAGTACGTTCATAAAGTGTGAATATTATCATGGTGGTTTTCACCACCCGCCCAGCAGGTGGCGCCCCAGGCAGGGAAGGCCCTGTCTCCCCAGTTTGCCATGGGGAGTTTTGTGGGGTGCTCTTCCTCCTCATTTGGGGTGATGCCCACCACTGCCGCTCCGACCCCCACCACGGGGGCTAACTACCCAAATATCAACCCCCGCGCCAGCCTCAATACCAACGGATATGGTACGTGACCCTGAGAGAGTGTGCGTGTGTGTGTGTCAACAACTACAGTACAGTGTTTTTATGTGTTTGTGTATGCTGGTGTAGTTAGATACTGACTCGCACATTGTCCTATCTCTTATAGATGGCTTGGGGTCGGGGCAGCAGTTCCCCTCCAGGGCAGCGGAGGCAGTGTGGCGCCAGTGGCAGGGCCAGCAGCAAGCTCAGAACAGCGTAGAGCAGCACCCCCACGCACAGAACAACCAGCCTGACATCTTCCCTGTAAGTCTCTCTCCCTCTACCTATATCAATCTGCCTTTCTCTTCCCCATGTCTCCATCTCTCTTTTGTCTTTCTCCTTCTGACTGTACCTTTTGTTATGTGTTGTCATGTTGCTTTGAAGTTAAATCTCTCTCTCTCTCTCGCTCTCTCGCTCTCTCTCTCTCTAGGATGTTCTCGCCATGCTGGACCAGCCGGCCAACTTCAACAACGATGACTTTGAGATTCCCATCTACCCCTCTTTCAATGAGTGACCCCACATACACTCTTCCACTTACCTCTCTGTCTCTCAAATGTCTCCTCTCTCATTTGGTGCACTTTTGCTCTCTTTCTTTGCCTTTCGTGATCCAAAGAGAGCATGTCTAATTATCGGTCAGATGATTGCACTGCCAGGATGGAGAGAGCGAGTTAATCAGGGAAAAGAAAGAGTGAAATCAAGTATAGGTATGCAAATGCAGGTTCAATAAACACGTGAAAGGGGGGGAGAGAGAGAAGAGATTCAGGGTTCAATGATAGTTGGGCAAATGTAAAATGACACATCTGTAGCCAGCACTGCCCAAGCTCCACAGCCAGTGGATTAGTTGTAGAGATGCAACACACAATCGCACCTGAGCATGCACAAGGCCCTGAGGCAGGCACTGCTTCACCAGTAACACACAATCCCACCTGAGCATGCACAAGGCCCTGAGGCAGGCACTGCTTCACCAGTAACACACAAACATGGCCTTTCACTAACAGAGTCAGCTGTGTGTTTAGATCTGTGCTGCTCCACTGGTCTGTACATCATATGGATAGATCAGTCTAATCATTCACTTGAAGTCTCAGGCAATCCAGGTGATCTACAGCTTTGGGGGAATATGTGGCAATATATATATGGGAATATTCTGATCTGAAGCCTGTGAATATCCTCTATCTGCTCCCCTCGCTGTTTTAGCTTAGCGACCCGTAGCATGTTCAAAAGGACACTGTCCTCACGCAGGCTTTTTAAACTTTGGGCAGATTTATACGAACACTGTACAAACACTTTTATATTTGTACACAGTGTACATTGACGATGTCACCTATGAATGTGGTTATGGTGGTTTCAGGTGGAATAGAGGGGGAGAGAGATGTCTATGACTAGTAAAGGGAAGAGGGGGATATGAAACTAGAACCTGATCTATTCCTACATATACCCAGTATATAAGTCAAGTGTTTATATACAGTTATATGTCTACTGGAGGTGTTTGTATAACTTTATTGATCTCAACCTGAATGCACAGCAATCCCAGGGTCCCTTTCTCACTCGTTTGTATTCCTTCCTCTGTTGCCCAGGGTTACCCAACACACTCTTCCTCCTCTCACGCTCTTCCTCAATCACCCTCCCAAGTGTGTTTTTTTTCTCTTCTACTTACACTAGGAAAAGGAAAAGGAAAAAATACATTGGAAAGCAATAATTTACGAGCAGGAATTATGTTATTTTTTAAAGCCATTCTTTATTGTTGTCCTACATGTTTTTATCTTGATTATTGTTCTTGAATATGGAAATACACAGGAAATAGTAATGATTTGATTGATTGAAATTTTCCCCAACTGATGTTTTTATTTTCTGGCCTTTTGATTGGCTCTCCCTGTTTTGTAGCCCTCTCCATTGCTACTTCGTGATAGGTTGTTTTTGATGTATATTGATCAGGGCGTCTTGTTCAGGACAGAAAGGTCTTGTTTAGAACTGACAAGATTCCTCATTCAACATGACACAGAATCATGCCATGATGTTTGGCCTGAAATTCAAGTCATCCTAATCATGTTCCAAACACATGACCCAATAATCAATAAGCAGTAGATGTTGATTGTGAGTTTGGCAATTAATACACTTATTTATTTATTTTGCAGTTGATTCAATCAAAGTTCATCCTTATCGAGATAGTTTGACATTCATAAATATGATCTAAATCAAACACAACATTTGTTTTCTGAAATCGATTGTGATGTTTAGTAAGTCACTATAACACTCTTATACAGGGAATTAAGAATTCTGATTGGGCAACAGAGGGCTGTGAATTTTAAGGTTCTGAAATACAAAAATTGTATTGTGTAGGCCTTTCATTTTAAGTCCGGTAATGTATACATGTCTGTGAGCGTAATTCACAGACATGCCGAAACATGTGAATTGTATGTAAACCCATCATGTGTCAATAGTCACACGATGGAAATGGCAGTTTGATGACTGTTGTCTTGTTATTGTTTTAAACCACTTTGGTTGTTCCCTGTCCAGATTTTTACAATGATGTGAGCTGCAGTTTATATAGCGCACACAGATACACAAATATAGGAATATATATGTATATGAAATGTTAAACAAGAGAAAGTGAAATGTTTGGTTTTTCTATTAAATTGTTATATTGTCAAGAACTTGTGGGTGGATATTTGTTTATTTTAGGGGTCGGGGGACTGTAACATTTGAACTGTTCCTTTTGAGAAATGTGATGATTGTACAACGTCACTCCTATGTATAAAATGTGTAGGCCTAGTCATCAGACCTGGGTTATAACACTATTTCACTCGTATGTATAAAATGTGTAGGCCTAGTCATCAGACCTGGGTTATAACACTATTTCACTCGTATGTATAAAATGTGTAGGCCTAGTCATCAGACCTGGGTTATAACACTATTTCACTCCTATGTATAAAATGTGTAGGCCTAGTCATCAGACCTGGGTTATAACACTATTTCACTCCTATGTATAAAATGTGTAGGCCTAGTCATCAGACCTGGGTTATAACACTATTTCACTCCTATGTATAAAATGTGTAGGCCTAGTCATCAGACCTGGGTTATAACACTATTTCACTCCTATGTATAAAATGTGTAGGCCTAGTCATCAGACCTGGGTTATAACACTATTTCACTCGTATGTATAAAATGTGTAGGCCTAGTCATCAGACCTGGGTTATAACACTATTTCACTCGTATGCATAAAATGTGTAGGCCTAGTCATCAGACCTGGGTTATAACACTATTTCAGGTATTTCAATTACTTTTCAATACATTTCAAAACAAGTATTCAGATAACCTTTTATTTGAAAAAACAAGTAGTTTAATATTGGATTGTGTTTGAAGTACTCAAATACACTGACTCAAATACACTCCCAGGTATTTAAATAGTATTTCAAAACACTTTCAAATACAATTTGGTCAACTACTTAGTTTTTACAAATAAACGTTCAAATAAAAGTATTTGTTTTAGGTTGTGTATTTGGAAATACCAAAATACACAGGAAAAAAATATTTAAATAACACATACTCAAATTCACATTTGAAATGAGGTCTGAGTCATATGCATAAAACCCATTACTTTGTCCTCAACAGTCTTTAGGATGTTCAGTATGTTCACATGGTCTCCACCTACATAAGAGAGGAACAGAGATATAGTCCATAAATCCATTCATCCTGTGTCCATCTATAGAAACACAGATGGTTTCACTACGTAAGAGAGGAACAGAGATATAGTCCATAAATCCATTCATCCTGTGTCCATCTATAGAAACACAGATGGTTTCACTACGTAAGAGAGGAACAGAGACAGTGTAACGGCAGTCTAGCTCGTCCTCCTCATCGGACGAGGAGAGGCGAGAAGGATCGGAGGACCAATGTGCAGCGTGGTAAGTTTCCATGATTTAATATACACGAAAACTAGACAAGATACAAAACAACAAAATAACTAACCGTCACAGTCCCGTGTGGCACAAACACTGACACAGAAAACAACCACCCACAAATCCCCAACACAAAACAAGCCACCTATATATGATTCTCAATCAGGGACAACGATTGACAGCTGCCTCTGATTGAGAACCATATTAGGCTGAACACAGAAACAGACAAACTATACACACAACATAGAATGCCCAACCAGCTCACGTCCTGACCAACACTAAAACAAGCACAACACATAAGAACTCTGGTCAGGACGTTACAGTACCCCCCTCCTGAGGTGCGGACTCCGAACGCACCCCTAAAACTCAAGAGGAGGGTCTGGGTGGGCATCTGTCCGCGGTGGCGGCTCCGGCGCAGGACGAGGACACCACTCCACCATTGTCTTTGTCCCCCTCCTTAGCGTCCTTTGAGTGGCGACCCTCGCCCCCGACCCTGGTCTAGGAACCTTCACAAAGGTCCCCCCTAGATAGAGGAGACAGCTCAGGACAGAGAGGTAGCTCAGGACAGAGAGGTAGCTCAGGACAGAGAGGTAGCTCAGGACAGAGAGGTAGCTCAGGACAGAGGGGCAGCTCCGGACTGAGTGGCAGCTCAGGACAGAGGGGCAGCTCCGGACTGAGTGGCAGCTCATGACTGAAGGGCAGCTCATGACTGAAGGGCAGCTCATGACTGAAGGGCGGCTCATGACTGGAAGGCGGCTCATGACTGGAAGGCGGCTCATGACTGGAGGGCGGCTCATGACTGGAGGGCGGCTCATGACTGGAGGGCGGCTCATGACTGGAGGGCGGCTCATGACTGGAAGGCGGCTCCTGACTGGAAGGCGGCTCCTGACTGGAATGCGGCTCCTGACTGGAATGCGGCTCTGGCAGCTCCTGACTGGCTGGCGGCTCTGGCAGCTCCTGACTGGCTGGCGGCTCTGGCAGCTCCTGACTGGCTGGCGGCTCTGGCAGCTCCTGACTGGCTGGCGGCTCTGGCAGCTCCTGACTGGCTGGCGGCTCTGGCAGCTCCTGACTGGCTGGCGGCTCTGGCTGCTCCTGACTGGCTGGCGGCTCTGGCGGCTCCTGACTGGCTGGCGGCTCTGGCGGCTCCTGACTGACGGACGGCTCTAGCGGCTCCTGACTGACGGGCGGCTCTAATGGCTCGGGACAGACGGATGGCTCAGATGGCGCTGGGCAGACGGATGGCTCAGATGGCGCTGGGCAGGCAGGCAGTGCAGACGGCGCTGGGCAGGCAGGCAGTGCAGACGGCGCTGGGCAGACGAGCAGTGCAGGCGGCGTTGGGCAGACGGCCGACTCTGACCTGCTGAGGCGCACAGTAGGCCTGGTGCGTGGTGCCGGAACTGGTGGTACCGGACTGGAGACACGCACCTCAAGGCTAGTGCGGGGAGCAGGAACAGGGCACACTGGACTCTCGAAGCGCACTATAGGCCTGGTGCGTGGTACCGGAACTGGTGGTACCGGGCTGAGGGCACGCACCTCAGGGCGAGTGCGGGGAGAAAGAACAGTGCGTACAGGGCTCCGGAGACGCACAGGAGGCTTGGTGCGTGGTGCCGGAACTGGAGGTACTGGGCTGGAGACACGCACCACAGGAAGAGTGCGTGGAGGAGGAACAGGGCTCTGGAGACGCACTGGAAGCCTGGTGCGTGGTGTAGGCACTGGTGGTACTGGGCTGGGGCGGGAAAGTGGCGCCTGATATACCGGACCGTGCAGGCGTACTGGCTCCCTTGAGCACCGAGCCTGCCCAACCTTACCTGGTTGAATGCTCCCCGTAGCCCGACCAGTGCGGGGAGGTGGAATAACCCGCACTGGGCTGTGTTGGCGAACCGGGGACACCATGCGTAAGGCTGGTGCCATGTACACCGGCCCGAGGAGATGTACTGGAGGCCAGATATGTTGAGCCGGCTTCATGGCACTTGGCTCAATGCTCAATCTAGCCCGGCCAGTGCGGAGAGGTGGAATAACCCGCACCGGGCTATGCACACGTACAGGAGACACCGTGCGCTCTTCCACATAACACGGTGTCTGCCCGTACTCCCGCTCTCCACGGTAAGCATGGGAAGTGGGCGCAGGTTTCCTACCTGCCTTCGCCACACTACCCTTTAGCCCCCCCCCCAAGAAATTTTTGGGGTTTCTTCACGGGCTGCCAGCCACGCTTCTGTGCTGCCTCCTCATACCATCGCTCCTGGGCTTTAGCTGCCTCCATCTCTTCCCGAGAGCGGCGATATTCTCCAATGTGAGCCCAGTGTCCTTTTCCCTCCAAAATTTCCTCCCATGTCCAGGAGTCCTGTGTAGTTGGCCGCTGCTGTTGTTGTCGCTGCCCGTAGCCACGCTGCTTGGTCCGAGTTTGGTGGGTGGTTCTGTAACGCAGTCTAGCTCGTCCTCCTCATCGGACGAGGAGAGGCGAGAAGGATCGGAGGACCAATGTGCAGCGTGGTAAGTTTCCATGATTTAATATACACGAAAACTAGACAAGATACAAAACAACAAAATAACTAACCGTCACAGTCCCGTGTGGCACAAACACTGACACAGAAAACAACCACCCACAAATCCCCAACACAAAACAAGCCACCTATATATGATTCTCAATCAGGGACAACGATTGACAGCTGCCTCTGATTGAGAACCATATTAGGCTGAACACAGAAACAGACAAACTAGACACACAACATAGAATGCCCACCCAGCTCACGTCCTGACCAACACTAAAACAAGCACAACACATAAGAACTCTGGTCAGGACGTTACAGACAGTCCATAAATCCATCCATCCTGTGTCCATCTATAGAAACACAGATGGTTTCACTACGTAAGAGAGGAACAAAAACAGAACGATAGGAAGCTTACGTAGTGAAAGGTTGCTCTTTTTAGAATAAGCTTCTCTCTCATTCTCCCTCATCGTTTGGCTCATCATAGGCTAGTTGTTCCACAGACTCTGTCATTAGATGTGTTTAGTACCAATGGACGAACACTAGATGGCTAAAAAACACCATCAGCGTCACCAACCATGGAGAGATATAGGGTGAACAGGCTTTTGTTCTAGCCCAGCACTAACAAACACTAATTTAACTCATTCAGGTCTTGAAGAGCATGTATTGACAAATCTTAGTCGCACACATGCATGCTACATACGCTAGCCCCACCCATACGCTAGCCCACCCATCCTCCCCACTGGACAGTATTTTTAGCTGAAACCTGATCCCTTCAGCAACAGAGAATAAAGGCAACACTGCAAAACCCCTGCCTTTAACTAGCTCCGTGGACACACACACTAACCCGTTCTGACATGCAGACATGCACACTGTGACGCAGACACGCAGCAGGACGTTACGTACACATGGGGACACACCCGTCTACAGTCCAGTAAGGAAAATAAAAGAATGAGACGTGTGAGCTGAGGGCTGAAGTTATTCTCCACCAATCTGGAACAGTGTTCCATTACAGAGACACACTGCAGCAGACATTACGGATCCATATTCAGGTAATGTACAACTTAATGTATACCCATATCTCTGTGTGTTAGAGAGGGATACGTGTGTAAATAGTAGTATGATTCAACTTTTACCAGCAGACCTAAGGCACAGAGAGCTGTGTGTGAGTCAAACTCAAGCCCTTCCTGTGTGTGAATAGTTTCCTCGGTGCAGACAGCCTGCCTGACTAATATGGCCAGATTAAATGTGCACGTGTAAACAATGGCCTGTTTTGGAACCCTGTTTGATTGTAGATGGGAGGAAGAGAGATCCTGTTCACATTATATATTTCATTTTGATTGAATAACCAATGGGTTGTAGAACAGTTGTAGAAGCTCTGAGTGTTAACGGGGTCAGAGAGTGACAGGGAGCCAGGGATCAGATAGGGACGGCCCCATTCAGTTCCAGTGCATATTTAAATCCAGAGGGGCATCTGTAATAGATTTTAAAAATAAAGGGGGGGGCCTACAAGCAACTTCACTCACTGAGCTATTTGTTTCTCTGCAGCTTCAAGACTTCTAAAGGATGAAGAACCTTAAACTTCTCATCCTCTCTCTCTCCATCTGCCTGTTGCTGGGCAACCTGGGGGTGAGTGGCTACAGTAATGTCGAACCCTGCCAACGGTCCCGATGCAATAACTGCCATGAAAAGTTCCTATACCGACATGTGCGTCCAAATACCCCGTTAACGACGGACCGCAACGCGTGGGAGAAGTATCTACGTGAAAAAAATGACTGCTCAAGACCCACGCAGTCCTTCCTCCATCCCAAAGACCGGGAGAGGGTGGACGCGGTCTGCTCCAGCTCTGGGGGAAAGACGTACCAGGGGAACCTGTGCATCAGCCAAAGCCCATTCACATTTCTAACAGTGAGGAGCGAGACTGGGACCTGCGGCGTGTCCAGCGTGCGGGAAGAGACCAAGCATTTGATCCTGGCATGTGAGGTGCTGGAGAACAGGTGTGTGCCGGTCCACTTCGAGGGGAACCGCGAGGGGAGCAAGCCCGACAATAACGCTGCAGGATGTGGCAGCACGGAGAAAGGGAAGGGCTCAAGCTTCAAAGTATCAGGAATGTGGCTGGCATCTTTATTGATACTCATGTTTCTCTCACAACTCCTTTTCTGAACAGTTAATGGGGGGGGGGGGGGGGGCAGATAGTCAAAGAATACATCAAAAGGAAGTTTGTTTTAAAGTGTCTGTCCTACACTCTAAAAATAAAATGTTCCTGGAGTATCCTTTAGGGGTTCTTCAAATTTAAAGTGTGGGTGAACCGCTATGAGTTCTTTAAAGAACTCCTTTTAATGGATCCTCAGAGAACCTTTTGGGGTTCATTTTTTAACTACCCCTCTCCCCTATTATTAATAATAGTAATACGCATAACAAAAACAACAATAAAACAACATTTTATTGTTCTCAGTGTTTATTATGATTTTAGTGGCAAAGCAGAATAAAAAAATCTAAATATGAGGTAAACTCCCAGCAGAGCCCCAAGTCCAGTGGAAGTATATCCTCTGGTGTGTTGATGTTATTGTGTTGATGTTCTCCGTATCCATAGCCAGAATGAGGCGTATTTCTGTCTGTAATAATGCCCTTTTGTGGGGAAAAACTCATTCTGATTGGCTGGGCCTGGCTCCCTAGTAGGTGGGCACATGCCCTCCCTGGCCCACCCATGGCTGCGCCCCTGCCCAGTCATGTGAAATCCATAGATTAGGGCCTAAGTTATTTATTTCAATTGACTGAGTTCCTTATTTAACTGTAACTCAGAAAAATCTTTGAAATCATTGCATGTTGCATTTATATTTTTGTTCAGTATACTTCCATATATACTTCCATTCATTGGTGTGTAGCCCAAACTGTTCCGAAGCTACAGACAGAAGTTGGCAGATCGGTGGTACCGACTTGTGGGGGTCGTAAAAATCTGAGAACACCATCATGTTGGTGAGAGTCTCATCTTTCCATAGAGGGGTCATATTAGTTTGTTGGCCAAACCGTTCGTACGCTACAGACGTTTTTGTGAGAAGAACGATTTTCGCCATGTCTCATGGTCTGACAAACAGTAGCTTGGTCACCTTCCACCGCAGATGCGGAAGGACGCCATTGGCGGATGTGGTGAATTGAGATGCAGCCCATCCAAAAAGCTACATATCTCTAGCTTAAAGCTACAATATGTAACTTTTTGGGCAACCCAACCAAATTCACATAGAAATATGAGTTATAGATCTTATATAGATCAATAACTATATTGATCTCTATAGATCAAGTCTAAGAAGCGGTAGATCTGTTCTATGTGTGCTATTTTTGCGTCTTTTACTTTCAGTTTTGTACACAAGCAATATTTTTGGTTATTGAAAAAACATTTCACAGCAGTTTAGGTGGTACTATGATTCTCTACACAATGACTGCTTGTTTTGTCATAAACTGAAATTAGGTGAACTATTAGAGTTTTATCAACCAGGAAATGGCGGAGTGATTTCTTAATAGTACATCTTTAAACAGAGGGATTTTGATGGGGATTTTTTTATTATTCTAATTAGATTTCAGCGGGGGGGCGCGGACATCGACTCTAGGGGGTGTAGACTGGCATGTATTCAGGTCTAGCCCTAGGCTATAACATTTCACTAACAACATTTAAAAGACTGCCATCTATTCAGGTCTGCCCCTGGGTCTGACCCTGGGCTATGATAGCCTGGGTACCTTGTACTCTGTGTCATATGCCAAAGATGTTTAGCATAAAATGAGTGGCAAGGAGGGGAATGATAGCTAAACAGACTGGTACCCGTACCAGACTAGGGCTATGACGTTTCACACACAACAGATAAAAGACTGCCATGTTTTGTTCTCTCACGACATCTATTCTGAACAGTTGAAAGACTGGGCATTTGTTTTGTCATAAGTATGTTATGGACGGTGTTGCCCGTTCCTGTGTGCCAGTCAGGGATCTGTCTATGGCTGTGGGCCCCAGCCAAATGTTGGCGTCAGCATTTCATTACCTGTACTTCATTTGAAAAAGTGTATTGTACCATGCTGAATATATGCACTATCAATAAAGGTTGATTTTGGTAGAATATTGAAGAGCAGCATCATCAGCCAGAATCATCAGCCAGCATCATCAGCCAGCATCATCAGCCAGCACCATAGGCCTTAAAGCAGGGGTTAAACCACATGACCTTATCTGAGAGGTCACACATAAGCAGCACATTCCGAGTTGGCAGGCAAGTGCTTTACTATGAGCATGTAAACATGTAATACACCCCCATCAGCCTACAACATGGATTGGCTTTTGTAGGCCTGCAAAAAAAAGGAGAAAGAAAAAATATTTTTAGGAACTCAGTCGGGGTCTCAACTTACTTATTTTTTCTTTCTCCTTTTTTTTGCAGGCCTACAAAAGCCAATCCATGTTGTAGGAGTTACAATAGTAGAACACACAAGGTGACATTTAGAAATCTGGTTGTGCATCAGCAGTTTCTCTTGTTGTGTCACTGACATTCACCCAATTAGCCATGTCTGCTAACATGTTTTAGATTGGTAAGTTAGTCTAGTGTCCAGCTATCTAAACTTGTAGTAATCATGGACCGGGGGGCCCTATTGATTATGTTAGGCACTCTCACTTAGATATCATATTAAAAACTGCAAACATTTCTCTTCACCCTATTGCAAAATGTGTAGAATTGAAGGAAATTTGCTGTAAAATTGCAAATGTTTCTCTCCACCCTATGGCAAAATGTGTAGAATTGCAGAAAATGTACTCTAAAACTTCCATCACAAGGATAGGAGCACATAAGGATGCATCGTGAAAGTATCGGAGCAGTGCCATGGTCAGGAAGAACTTCAAAAGTATTGAGATGGAATGTGGGCATTCTTCAGTGTTTCTATAGGGTGGGCAGCATTCAATATTAGCCTAGTTCTGCTCAATGGGAAACTAAACAGGAATAGAATGTGAAAGAGGAAGTTTGTTTGTGGTTTAGACAATTCTCAACTATTGGGCTATTCAGGGCTCCACTGTGACCCCTTTCATTGTTCTATAGGCCACTCAGGTCCAGCTTCTCTATCACACATGCACTGTGTGAGGGACGTCTAGAAATAGAGGGCCATATGTGGAGCTCACCTGGTGAAACTTGTTCTGCATGCACACACAAACACAGACACGCGCATGTACACCAGTGGAGGCTGGTGGGAGGAGCTATAGGAGGACGGGCTCAGTATAATGGCTGGAATGGAATAAATGGAACGGTATCAAACACATCTAACGTATGGAAACCACACGTTTGACTCTATTCCATTTATTCCATTCTAGCCATTACAATGAGCCCGTCCTCCTATAGCTCCTCCCACCAGCCTCCACTGTGTGCACACTATGTAATTGAACTCACATAGAGGGCCGGTTCCAGGGAACTCACATACACGGCCGGTTCTAGGCATAAGCGACATAAACTCACATACGCGGCCGGTTCTAGGCATAAGCGACATAAACTCACATACGCGGCCGGTTCTAGGCATAAGCGACATAAACTCACATACACGGCCTGTTGCAGGGATAAGCGACATAAACTCACATACGCGGCCGGTTCCAGGGATAAGCAACATAAACTGACATACACGGCCGGTTCCAGGGATAAGCGACATAAACTCACATACACGGCCGGTTCCAGGGATAAGCGACATAAACTCACATACACGGCCGGTTCCAGGGATAAGCGACATAAACTCACATACACGGCCGGTTCCAGGGATAAGCAACATAAACTCACATACACGGCCGGTTCCAGGGATAAGCAACATAAACTCACATACACGGCCGGTTCCAGGGATAAGCGACATAAACTCACATACACGGCCGGTTCCAGGGATAAGCAACATAAACTCACATACACGGCCTGTTGCAGGGATAAGCAACATAAACTCACATACGCGGCCGGTTCCAGGGATAAGCAACATAAACTCACATACACGGCCGGTTCCAGCGATAAGCAACATAAACTCACATACGCGGCCGGTTCCAGGGATAAGCAACATAAACTCACATACGCGGCCGGTTCCAGGGATAAGCGACATAAACTCCCATACACGGCCGGTTCCAGGGATAAGCGACATAAACTCCCATACACGGCCGGTTCCAGGGATAAGCGACATAAACTCACATACACGGCCGGTTCCAGGGATAAGCGACATAAACTCACATACACGGCCGGTTCCAGGGATAAGCGACATAAACTCACATACACGGCCGGTTCCAGGGATAAGCGACATAAACTCACATACACGGCAGGTTCTATGCATAAGCGACATAAACTCACATACAAGGTCGGTTCTAGGCATAAGCGACATAAACTCACATACGCGGCCGGTTCTAGGCATAAGCGACATAAACTCACATACGCGGCCTGTTGCAGGGATAAGCAACATAAACTCACATACGCGGCCGGTTCCAGGGATAAGCAACATAAACTCACATACACGGCCGGTTCCAGCGATAAGCAACATAAACTCACATACGCGGCCGGTTCCAGGGATAAGCAACATAAACTCACATACGCGGCCGGTTCCAGGGATAAGCGACATAAACTCCCATACACGGCCGGTTCCAGGGATAAGCGACATAAACTCCCATACACGGCCGGTTCCAGGGATAAGCGACATAAACTCACATACACGGCCGGTTCCAGGGATAAGCGACATAAACTCACATACACGGCCGGTTCCAGGGATAAGCGACATAAACTCACATACACGGCCGGTTCCAGGGATAAGCGACATAAACTCACATACACGGCCGGTTCCAGGGATAAGCGACATAAACTCACATACACGGCAGGTTCTATGCATAAGCGACATAAACTCACATACAAGGTCGGTTCTAGGCATAAGCGACATAAACTCACATACGCGGCCGGTTCTAGGCATAAGCGACATAAACTCACATACGCGGCCGGTTCCAGGGATAAGCGACATAAACTCACATACTCGGCCGGTTCCAGGGATAAGCGACATAAACTCACATACGCGGCCGGTTCCAGGGATAAGCGACATAAACTCACATACTCGGCCGGTTCCAGGGATAAGCAACATAAACTCACATACACGGCCGGTTCCAGGAATAAGCGACATAAACTCACATACAAGGTCGGTTCCAGGAATAAGCGACATAAACTCACATACAAGGTCGGTTCTAGGCATAAGCGACATAAACTCACATACGCGGCCGGTTCTAGGCATAAGCGACATAAACTCACATACGCGGCCGGTTCCAGGGATAAGCGACATAAACTCACATACGCGGCCGGTTCCAGGGATAAGCGACATAAACTCACATACTCGGCCGGTTCCAGGGATAAGCAACATAAACTCACATACGCGGCCGGTTCCAGGGATAAGCGACATAAACTCACATACGCGGCCGGTTCTAGGCATAAGCGACATAAACTCACATACGCGGCCGGTTCCAGGCATAAGCGGTCACTAAGGGCTTTTTTTAAATATTTTTTTTACCTTTAATTGTCTAGGCAAGTCAGTTAAGAACAAATTCTTATTTACAATGACGGCCTACCAAAAGGCAAAAGGCCTCCTGAGGGAATGGGGGCTGGGATTTTTTTTTTTAATCTGCAAATAAAATATAGGACAAAACACACATCACGACAAGAGAGACAACACAACACTACATAAAGAGAGACCTAAGACGACAAAATAGCATGGACACAACACATGAAAACACAGCATGGTAGCAACACAACATGGCAGCAGCACAACATGGTAGCAACACAAAACATGGTACAAACATGAGTCCCTGAATTGAGTCAGGGTCTCAACTTAATATTGAGAGTAAGAATAGTAGAATTAATCAGGTGCAATTTCGACATTTGGTTGTGCATCATCAGTTTTTCCTTATTATTTTTTATCTGACGTCAGTCACTGACAGCAGGTTTCCATCCAATTGGTGACAGATTTTCATGTGAATATTCTAACATCAGCATAAAAACAATCTGCACCTTTTCCCATCAGAGATGTGTTTCCATCAAATTGCCTTGTTGCAGATAAAACCCTGTGCGTGATGATGCAGTACACAGAAGCATACATTTTCCATATAAATTCCCATGTACCGAATATACAGTACCAGTCAAAAGTTTGGACACACCTACTCATTTTGGGTTTTTGCCAAGAGTGTGCAAAGCTGTCATCAAGGAAAGGGTGGCTATTTGAAGAAACTCAAATATAAAATATATTTTGATTTGTTTAACACTTTTTTGGTTACTACATGATTCCATATGTGTTATTTCATAGTTTTGATGTCTTCACTACTATTCTACAATGTAGAAAATAATAAAAAATAAAGAAAAATCCTGGAATGAGTAGGTGTGTCCAAACTGTTGACTGGTACTGTATTTTTTTAATGGGTTTCCATCACATTTTCAATACTGACGGTTTGGTAACAAAAATGTTTGCATTATATAGCGAATGTGCCGGTCAGGTCTTCGCACGAGCGCTCTATCGAACAGCGTGCAGATCCAGTATAGCCTACATGATGAGATCATTACAAAAGAGCAAGATAATTTTTATTTGTCAAATGGCAGCCAATCATGTCACCAGAATTAGACCTTCGATATTTATTGAAAAGAAGCATAAAGCTCATTGGGTGCACTTTCACATCCCGGTGAAGTTCATTATCATTTATTTAATCTGTAGCCTAATTCCCGAGTCGTAGTGGGCGGACCACACACCATCACCAGGTGACTCCGAGTTTACTTCGATATGATGTGATATGATATTTGTGCATAAAGTCGTTTCCACCACCGTTTCTGGCATAATTTTGATAACTCAAAAAGATCCCACCTTGTCTCGCTTATATTGTTTTGTGGACATTTGGAAAGTTTACTGACAAATGTAATGTTTCCATTAGGCCTGTAGTGACTTTTTTTATCTGACATGTACTTTACTCCTATAAAAAGTTTGGATGTAAACCTGGTTAGTCATTCAATTAGCAATGTCAACACATTTTGGGGGATTGTGTAACGGCTCTCGTTGGTGGTATGAAGAGTGGACCAAGGCGCAGCGTGGTAAGTGTTCACGATTACTTTTATTTTAAAAAACACTCCGCTTGAGGCTCCCCCCACTTCGGTGGCGCCTCTGGTGCAGGGATCATCGCCGGGACCTCCGGACCGTAGGTCGTCACCAGAGGCTCCGGACTGGGAACCCTCGCTGAAGGCTCCGGACTGGGAACCCTCGCTGAAGGCTCCGGACTGCCGACCGTCGCTGGAGGCTCCGGACCGTCGCTGGAGGCTCCGGACTGAGGACCGTCGCTGTAGGCTCCGGACTGGGGACCGTCGCTGGAGGCTCCGGACTGGGGACCGTCGCTGCAGGCTCCGGACCGGGGACCGTCGCTGCTCCGTGCCATGGATCATCACTACAGGCTCCGGCCCATGGATCATCACTGGAGGCTTCTTGCCCTGGATTTTCACTGCAGGCTCCGGGCCATGGATCATCACTGGAGGCTTTGTGCCATGGATTATTACTGGAGGCTCCGGGCTATTGATTATCGTGGAGCTGGAACAGGTCTCACCGGACTGAGGAGACGTACTGGAAGACTGGTGCGTGGAGCTGCCACAGGGCTTACCAGGCTGGGGAGACACACTGGAAGCCTGGTACGTGGAACCGGAACAGGTCTCACCGGACTGGGGAGATGCACTGGAAGCCTGGTGCGTGGAGCAGGCACCGGATACACTGGACCGTGGAGGCGCACTGGAGGTCTCGAGCGTAGAGCTGGCACAACCCGCCCTGGCTGGATGCTTACTTTTGGGCACAGGCACAGGACGCACTGGTCTGTGAAGGCGCACCGGAGACACAGTTCGCAGAGCCGGCGCAGGATATCCTGAGCCGAAGAGACGCACCGGAGACCAGGAGCGCTGAGCCGGCACAATCCATCCTGGCTGAATGCCCACTCTAGCACGGCAAATGCGAGGAGCTGGCAACGAGCACACCGGGCTGTGAATGCGCACTGGAGATACCGTGCGCATCACCACATAACACAGTGCCTGACCGGTCACACGCTCCCCATGGTAAGCACGGGAAGTTGGCTCAGGTCTACCAATCTCCCCCCGTGTGCCCCCCCCCCAAAAAAATTGGGGAGCTGCCTCTCGGGCTTCCATTG